>NC_141139.1:78410822-78565979 GCF_053477565.2 Lygodium microphyllum
ATGAGAAGGCCCACAAAACCTCACGTGCAATGCATGCATTGCAGAGGAAATCATCTTCTAGCCAAATGTCTAGATCCTAGATTGAGACATGTGCAAACTGCGGTAGGTTTGGCCACGATGCAATGCATTGAAGATTGGTGAGATGATTCCCATTCCCACGACCATACAATCAATTATATTACCTAGGGAAGGGGAGCTCCATTAGTTCTCCTAGCACCCAATGACTCAAAGCTAGCCATCCCTAGATTGGACATCAACCCTACAAACACAATATTGTTGAGTTTGGGAATCTTCCAATTTTCATTTTTTGAATACTAAAAAGGTGGCATCCGCATAACATGCCCATAAGTTTCTCAAAACCATATGATTTGACCTATCATTGGAAAGCGCTTGAAAAATGGAATCTATTGAGCTATAGAGCACTCAATTTGGAGTTTTAGTGTTCAAGTTATGACAAATCCAAATATTTGACCACATGTCCAAAACTTATGGGATATCTAGACCACTTGGACCCTTTGTGACCCATCCACTAAGTGATACTTTGATAAATTATGTAGAGGAGCCGAATGAGAACAAAGCATATGTATACTCTTACATCTCATATGACCAAGAAGGTAATCCCATCTTGATGGATTTTAGACTAATCGATGATGGCGTGAGGCAAGGGAAGAAGTAGAGGTCTAAGAGGACAAAACCAAGAACCAATTGCATGTTGGACTTGTGGTCACCGAGGGTACATCTCATCTCACTGCCCCAAAAGGATCAAGATAGGGCTGACCTAAGATGTCTAGAGTGCAAGATCACATAGTTATATGCCTAGTTCCCTAGGCAAAAAACCTCCACTAGCTTGGCAATCATGCCATCTATACCATTGGGACTATTTGGAGTTGAGACACTTGATGGTGAGGCTACACTGATTCCATTGAATATCATGATCTGAGCACAAACTAAGCAGTCTAGTGTTTCATTACCCAGACCTAGCAACCTTGATGCAGTTTCAATAGGGAAGAAGAGCCATAGGAGAAGGAGAAAAAGGGTTGAGGTGAAGGTTATACTCAAGATAGATAGTACCACCACATTAACCAAGGGGAAGCAAGTTATTGATAGAGAAGTGGAAACGTCTGCTGCTGCTAAGTGGTAGAAAAGGGGAGTGTCAAGATTGGGGAGTATCCCGACCCAAGGCACCAATTGGAGATAGTAAATAAGGTTAAGGAGTGGGTGAGAGAAGCCCAAGGGCACCTAAGGATGTCGAGTCCATCATTGAGGATGAGATCAATGAGCTCTCTAGTATGAGCATACTAGTCTCACCCTACAAGGGTAAGGTTGAGAGATGCATTTGCATCCTAGATAGCACCGTATAGACAAAGCCTAGATGCCACAGGCAGGCAAATCATCTAGAATCACTAGTAAAAGAGCGTAGAGCCTAATGAAAAGTAAGCGGTTAGAAATTTTCTTAGAACATTGATATCATCCCCTATGACTCTACCTCTAGGAGAGTTGCAGAACCCAACACTATGGCAAGTGTTGAAGCAGTGGGTAGAAGGATCTAATGAACTTGGACCAATTGGCTTGTCTCACCATGATGAATCAATGCAATTACCAAGCTTAACCCTAAACTTAGTGCCTAAGTCCTTCCACATAAATGCTTTTTGGGAAGGCACAAAAATGCACACAGTCTTACCTATCGTAGCATTAGGAGATGCCACAAGAAAGGGAATTGTAGATATGAGAGCGAGTCAGTGTGCTCAGCCATACAATCCTGTAGGGCTAGAGTAATCCACCTGTGGAGACTGCAATGTTTAATGTCACACTAGCTAATGGAATGAAGGTTAGAATATTTGGAGTACTGAAAGATTGAACCTTGAAAGTAGCACGAGTTTAATTTCAATGAACTTCATAGTCGTGAAGGGAGTGGACTACGACATCTTACTAGGCCGACCCTAGATGTAAAACACACAAGTAATAAAAGATTGGGGTAATAGTCTAATATTCTTAGACAACAAATTGGAAGATATAAGAGTCAAGATGGACAACTAGAAGACCGTGCCACTTGACCTAGATGCCATCTCTGCCATCTTCATGACAAGGAGAAGTATAAGTGGGATGTGAGGATAGCCAGTGAGTCCCACAAAGCCGCACCATCTCTGTTGCCTAAGAATAGAACCACATCATCGATACCACTTTGCATGATGACCAGGAGCTCTAGCAATCAACCAACACTTGTGCCTTCCCACATTTCATCTAACAAATTGGAACTCTAGGGGATTCATGAACACTTGATGAGAGAGCTAGCTGGTAAGCCATCTACCAATCTCAAACCCCTCAAGGACTTCATGGAGGAGCAGAGTGGCAATAGACCAAAGTGCATGACTTGAACCTATTGTGCAATTGGGCACCAATCATGAACAAAAAGAAGGCTAAGAATGGAAGCCTAGGGAATGACAAGCAATCAAAATATGAGGATTTGGATGACGAGTACAAATATTGCTACTCTACAAATGAGGAAAGTGAGGGAGAGGCTGAGACAATAGAGTACGATATAGGTGGCCGAGTGATCAAATAGATACAAGAAAACTCCAAGCCATAGAAAGCCAACATCCTTAGGATTGAAAGAGGAGTCATGAGGAGGAAATGCGATCGTACTTGGTTGGACCATCTAGGTGTAATAGACTGTGAGAAAAATGGATTAGTTCAACCTAATACTATACCACTCTTTAGAACTAAATTAGCTTCAGAGCTATGACCACTAGGGGAAACTCCTTCTTCTAGCGAAGTTTGTGAGTTTAACTCTGAGTTGGAAGTGAGCTTCAAAAGCAATCCAAAAATACCTTGACCACCTAAGACCAAATGCACCAAAGTGAGCTTCAAAAGCAATCCAGAAATACCTTGACCATCTATTGAAGAACTTCATGAAGTTCTCCTATTGGGAGCTAAGAGGCAAGGACATGCAAGCAAACCAATAGAAGGGCCTACTAAGGTCAAGGACATTAACTTAGCAGGGGAAGCGGAAAAGCCTTGACTCATGCTCATAGTAGATGACTTGATTAAGAAAGAGAAGGCCCATCTCATTTCTCTCTTGTGCGAGAGTATATGGATATGTTTGCTTGGGAGCTAAAAGGAGTAGATGTAAGGGTCATGACTCATAACATCCCTATGACTCCCGATGCAACACCAATTAAGTAGCAACCATACTCGATGAATCAAAAGCATGCACACATCATTAAGGAAGAGATAGATAAGCTCTTGGGAGACCAGATTCATCTATGGAATCGAGCATACGGACTGGGTGTCACCTATAGTGATTGTCCTAAAGAAAAATGGAAAGATTCAAGTGTCTGTGAACTATAAAAAGGTCAACGATGCGACTAAGAGAAAAAACTATTGAGTACCCTACTTGGAGAAAGCTTGAAAGAGTGGTAGGAAAAGGAGCCTACAGTTTTTAGGACAACTTCTCAAGCGACACCAAGTGCAAGTGCACCTTGATGATAGCCATAAGACAACATTTGTGACCAAACGGGGCGTATTTTCCTTCATAGTCATGCCATTTGGAATGAAAAATGCACTAGCTATTTTTCAATGCCTCATGTATGCTATCTTCAAAGATACACTTAGGAAAGAATTGGAGGTATTCATTGACGATCTGTGTCCACTACAGTTGGAAGGAATATCTAGATAAACTTTGCGTAGTCTTTGAGCGGTGTAGATTGTATAATCTCTCCTTGAACCCCCTCAAGTGCCAGTTTTGGGTTAAACAGGGATGTATTCTAGGGCACGTAGTGTCTAAGAATAGCATTGCCATAGACTTCTCCAATGTCAAATTCATTATCAATTTGCCACTATCCATGAATTGTAAGGGAGTCTAGTGATTCCTAGGACACACAGGGTACTATCAACAATTTATTCTAAACAATGCATTAATTGCTAGACCCCTTTACGAATTGTTGATTGTATTTGAGTGGACCGATGAATACCAATGTTTCTATGAGGAATTAAAGAAGGCTCTTATGACCCCACTGATCCTACAAGCCCTAGATTGGAACATAACATTCCGCGTGCACATTGATGCATCGAATATTCACCGTGGTAGCTTTTTTGTGCCAAACTGGTGAACATAATCTTGATTATCCTGTGACCTTTGCTAGTAGATAACTCACGGATATGAAGATGAATTACTTCCAAATTACTCCACAACAAAAAGGAAAAACCTAGCTATGGTGTTCATTGTAAAGAAGATTTATCATTATCTTTTGGCTATGCCCTTCATCTTCTTTGTTGACTATCAAGCTTTACTGTATTTGGTGAATGAATCTTGTGCTACAGGATGCATTGCTAGATGGTTACTTCTGCTTCTTTTATTTGACTTTTCCATGGTTGTATGCAAGGGTAAGCAGCATTATATGGTAGACCATATATCCTGTGTACCCACAAGAGAAGCTACTAAACATGGCATCATAAACTATTTACTTGATGCGCACCTTTTTAGCATGTCCAAACAAGAACAAGACCTATTTAGGGCCGATCTTCTACCATATTGGGAAGGTGACATAGTCCAAATCCTAGAGCATGGATTTCTTAAAAAACCTATATAGAAGGCTAGAGACTAAAGCACCTCATTCTCAAAATTCAACCCTATTAGTTAATAGCCAGCTAGCTTTACAGGCTAAGGCATGATAGGTTATTGTGAAGATGCATGTGTGAGCATGAGATACATGATGTACTTGCTGAAGCGCATGGTGGAATTGTTGGAGGACACTTCAGTAGAGACACTATAGCACACAAAGTATTGCAATCTCAACTGTGGTGGCCCACCCTCTTCCATGATGCAACTAAGTTTGTAAAGCATTGCGATGAGTGCCAAATGACCAAAGTCCCCATTTGTAAGAACAAAATGGATTTGATCCTAGCAATAGCATGACAACCCTTTGAAAAATGGGGAATTGACTTCATTGGGCCAATCGGTCCTATGGCATAGTACTCATAGGAAAAGTATATAATTATAGTGATGGATTATCTCATGAAATGGGTGAAAGGTTGGGCCACTAGAAAGAATGAAACTAGAACCATGGACAAATTCCTTTGGGAGTAGATGATCTCACAATTTGGTTGCCCCAATGAACTAGTTAGTGATCAAGGCATGCACTTTGTTAATTAAGTGATTTCCCATTTGCTATCCACCTTCTTGATCATATGTAGAAAATCCTCACCATATTACCCTCAAGCTAATGGTTAGCCAGAATCCACAAATAATATTCTAGTGAATGTCTTGACTAAGGTGGTCTCCAACGCACACATATGGGGGACTGGGACAATAAGCCCACAGCAACACTATGGGCCTATAGAACAACTTATAAGATGGTTGTAGGGCAAACACCACTCAAATTGACCTATGGGATTAAAGCAATCCTACTAGTGGAGTTCTTCGTTTCAAGCTTGAGAGTGGTAGTCTAAGAGAGATGGCATGGAAAGGAAGCATGGATGGGACACCTGATAGAGTTAGAACACCTATTTGAGACTTGACTCCTAGCAATCCATGCACTGATCTATGAGAAGGCAAGATGTAGAGCTGATTTGACAAACATGTCAAACAACACGACTTTGAGGTAAATAGAAGATGAAGTTTAGAGGATTGGGACCTTTCAAGGTCCACAACATTAGTCAAATCAGCAATATAGAGCTCGAGACTCTAGAGGGAGAGGGCATAGGGTTCTCTAATGGCAATTGACTCAAGAAGTACTACCCTACAGTGCATCCACTGCATGAGCCTCCCATGCTAGAACTACTCGTGAATGTGAGAGCCGCCACCATCACTGAGATAGAGGACTAGGATGAGGAAGTAGTAGCACTTGCATCACTACCCACAAGACACATGCCTTTGATGCACTCATTGATAAGGGAGTTGACTTTAATATGCTTAACGCATGACCATTAGACCCTCATTGGTTAGCTCTAGTTGTAGCCCACTAATGCTAAACTCAACCCGTTTGGAGGGTAGTCTTACTCATTGTTGGGAAAGTACAAATTAGCAGTCTCTATTGAGACTGAAAGCCTACCAATGATTTTTTACGTGTTGCCTAACACAGTCTGTCTTGGCAAGGAAATGCTTCTAGGACATACATTCATCTTGCCATTAGCAATGTTCAAATAGTGATGACTTTGAGCAAGGGCAACACGGCTTCATCTACACCCATAGTGCCACCGATAGAAGAACCTAGTGCCAAGCCTAAGGGGGGGTCATGACTCCCACCCCACCAAAGAAAATAAGTTGCAACCCTCCGTAAACACACCAAGTCCACTAAGCCGCAACTCAAATGGGTACCCAAATGATGATTGCCACTGTCTAGGAGCTAGCTTGTAGAAACTCATAATCCCACAACCTCATGCCCTAAGCCTAAGCGACAGAGGTGGCGCTATGAGAGAAAATGAACAACCAAGATACGATGGGTTCCCAAAGCCCTATTGCAACTCAAGGCTACTATGAAGGCAACACATGGATTTGGCTGCCCAATACCACAAGGGACACGTGTGTCTCTCAGACATTGCCTTCTAGCCCATCTGCACAAGACAGTAAGCTAGCTAGAAATGAGAAATCAAGTTGCCCAAAAGATACCAAATCAATAGCACCACAACAAGTTTATCAACCAAAGCTGCAACCCTCTATACCAAAACCGATTTGACCTAACACTTAGTGTCTCAACTGTTCCACAAGTAGAAAGTAGTACACCAATTGACCCGTAAGACCAACCCATCACACAAGTGGCCAATAAACACCCTACTAACTAGTCCATGAAGTAGGTATTTGTTGCTAATTTGTCTAGTCTTAGTCAAACCCCAACCTCTTTTGCAGGCCTTTGGCCTCGAAAAACCTAGCTATAAGTACAGGAGATGACCTAGTCACTTGCATTTGACTCTTAGATGCTATCTTCACAATGTTTTCTAAAAGTTATGAATGGTTGGATTTAGGCCTCCTATATGAGCATACGATCCTAGGAATTCATGTTTGTCAAGATTTTCGTGGTGGCCTAGGAATTGATCGCCAATGAGATTTCTCGAGAGAAGCTCTCAACATACAACGGGTTGATCACCTCCTATAGCAAGAGCAAAGTCTCTTAAAAAAGCTAGGAGCTAGAAGAGTCGAAAGAGCTAGTCATCATCCTTCATACGAAAATTATATTCTCTCCATCTCCAATGAAAACAAGAGGGCTACCAAATTATGACCAACATTGAGTAGAGATGTACAATGAAACCTTTGAGTATGACCCAATCTATGTGGCTCCTACCTCATTTAGGGTCTTGGCCATCACTCGCAAAAATTGACCGTTATAAGCTCATGTTATGGTCCACACCCCTATCTTGGTTGAATCATGACCAAGGAAGAACTACACAATGCTAGCAGAATGAACTCTAGTGACTTCCTAGCTGATGTCCTGACCTACATTACACACATAAACATTAGGTCGTATGACATGGACCATCACACCCACTTAGAGTATAACCCATAGTTCTATGATTGGCTCATAAAGAAGTAAAACCCAACCAACTAGTATTGTTAACGCTCTTAACCCTTCATCCTCCAATCCTAGAAGAATCTTCATCATTCTTGGGGGAGGAGGGGGTAAGGTGGATAAGAAAACATGACATAAACCTCAAACCGGATTTCTAAAGCAAAAAAGGATGGTTAAAGTAAACTTGTACTTGAGGAAAGCTTTCATGAAATTCTCATTGGACCATATGGATTGCATGAAGCAACATTTTTCATTCTATACTTAAACATTTCACCGTTCCATAACATACATTTGTGATCCTCTTATGTTTTGCAAAAAGTCATTTCCAGTGAACTAATAGTGACTTGTTGCATCATGACAGGAACCCGAGATCGCAGGGCACCATGAGAAAGATAGCAAGCTTTCATGCTCGATTGCAACAAGTACACGGAGTTCTTGCACTCTTTTGATGGCATAGTGACAATGAAGTAGGGAGAGGAGACCCAAAGGGTAGAAATCGAGTTGAGTCCTGAACTAGTGGAAAGTGCTCTGGGGCTTTTCAATAAGCTTGAGAAATGGCCGAAAAGAGATGTCTACGACATGTTGGGGATGGACAGGGGCCAAGTGTACACCAATGGTGGGATTAGTTTAGCCAACATCCCCAACATTGACATTAGATTGTAGGCAAAAATTGTCCATGCATTATTCTCTAGCCAAAGGTACAATGCTTCAATGGGTAGGATCAGAGTACCGCTACTCGAGAGCCTTGCAGCTAGGTTGTTGGATGAAGTCTATTGGAACAGCTACGTGCGTAAGACCATTGAGCCTTTAGCAAAGGAGCTAGCCATGGGCCCTAGAATAGCGGGTGGGGAATCTTTGGCTTTCATAAGAGAGACAACAAGAAAGAAACTAGTGGCCCAAAGTAGCAAACATAGGGTTTGGGGGCATGCTAACCACCATAATCCAGGAGGAAACAAGAGATATAGAAAGGAAAGAAGTGATGAAAGAAATGCCAGAGCACTCACTAGCCCATGGGTTGCCAGTGTGTTTATCCATTAAGGAAGAAGAAAAGAAAGCTACAAACAAGGAGGAAACTCACCTCCAAGACCAATAACAATAGGAGTGCTCAAGAAAAAGTACTGTCAATGAGTAAGGTGAGGAGGGATCTCTCCCATCAAGCCAAGGAGGAAAGGGAAAAATATTGTTGAGAATTCTAGGCAAAAAGAATGAAACTATACCAAAAGGGGCCAAGGACTTAGAAGTCATAGAGAAAGAATCAAGGCAGCCAGAAGAGGAATGAAGGAGGAAGCAAAAAGAGGAGGAGAAAAGGCTAAAAAGAGAAGACGATAAGTAGATGGCTCTTACCATTAGATTGTTGGTTGAGCAACCCTCCCGAAAATAGAAGAGTTGGCAAGGAGGAGCTTGGAAGATGCACCAAGAACTAGCTCCATAGTGCTTGAAATGGCTCAAGGACCTATAGTGGCAAGCAAGGGGAATGCTCCATTGCACGCACCACCACCTATCATGGGTGTGATGCTTACCACCAGACAAGAAACTGTAGAAGCCTTGGTGAACCTAAGCAATGTGATGGCTTGGGTGTAGTACCTAGTAAACACAGTGCAACAGCTTGGCCCAATGCCAAGTGGAGGAGCCTTAGTGCTAGGAACTAAGGCACTAGCCGGGCCTGACACTGGCTCTAAGGCACTAGTTGCAGGCCTGACACTGGCTCTAAGGCACTAGCTGGGCCAATACTACTCACCTAAAACCACCCCACACGGCATCGTGGCCAGGAGCATTTATAATCTTTGCATTTATTTTATTTTGTAGTCCAACAAAGAGTTCTTTTTCAACTCCTAAGAAGGATTCCCTAAACATGCTGGTGTTATACACCACATAGCACACATACAGGGAGCACGCCTTGGTTAATCACTGTGGCTCCAGTATGGCTCTCCTATACCTCGGGGATTGGCCCTAAGATGCACTGTGAACATAAATCACATTCAAAACAAAGTCCACTCTTTTGATAAATGATCCATGAGATGATAGATAAACCTCACCAAATAACCCCCAAGGAAATGAATATCTAGCCCTACAGCTTGGGATACCTCACACTCTCAATGTGGGGTCATTACTTATACAAATGGGTGCTATGCATCCAGGATATGATACCATGGGGTGCATCAATGCAAGTGTGAATATGACCATCGTTTTCAAACAAATATTCATTGAAAATTAGCAATGTGAAAGTGCAAAGACAATTCTTTTCATGATTTTCCTTCTACTACGTGCGAGTGCTTTGTTGCCTAGGGCTAGCATCGACCTTCCTCGTGCTACTAGTCTCTTTTTAATTTTTAAAAACCACAAACTCTATATGATACGCACTATGAAACATTATATTTTAATGTACTTTAACCACTTAACAACCCCCTACTCCCTATCATTTAAAATTTTGCATGCGTTGATAGATGTAAGGTATAGTTTTTCATGTATTTTTCTTTATTGAAAGTGATAAAAACTCACTCTAACAAAAACATGGGGTTGAATTAAGACTGAAACTCATGCTTTAGCTCTCTCATACATTGACACATATTAATCTTATTTTTCTTTACTTTTATGATGCGAAAAACCTAAATTTTCTAATTTTTCTTTATTTTTTTCTATTTATCTATGGAAAATTATAGATAATTACTTAATTTCAAGTACAAATTGATTATCCTTATAGAAAATGATTTTCTTAGCATGTTTCATTTCATAGGAATAACAAATGCATACCAAAAACCCAAAAACCACATATTTTCCCTTAAACTATCTAGTCTTGGGTTTTGCGTGTTTTGCATAGAATTATTATACTCCAAATTTTTTCATTAATCTTTCAATGTGGCTGATTAAACAGAGGATTGGCAATCAAATCCCAACATAATTAACCATTTCAAACAAGAATTCATCATAAAACGGTAAAATTTACATTTTTCTCATAAAACCGCTCATTATGATGCACACTTTTTGACGTTTGAGGCTCGCTGACACTCTTCCACGGCCGTTGACAATCCATTCATGTCTCTTTCCAATCTTGCTTCATTGTTTGACCAAAAAACATCCATCTCAGCCCATCCCCCTCTCTTTTACATTGATCCATAAGAACAGTTCACAAGAGAAGAGAGGAGAGAGAAAGACTAAAATCAGATCTTGCTGTATAATGCATCAAATTAGATCATTTCTATGGTGTTGTAGAGTGAAAAAATGGTGGATATCACAACCACGAGGGTTTCTCCAATAACTACAGGCAAGAAAATGATAAAAATTTGGGGATTTAGGGGGGCCAAAAATCCCCCCTTCCCCCCACGTTTTGCAAAAGTCATGTCTTTTGGCTCATAAAGCTTGTTTTAAGCTTTAAGCTTTGTTTTTTAAAAAACCGATTCACTTTGTTGTGTTCATACTTCTGTCGAAGTGGTTTTTTTAATTTTGAGGGGGCAAACACGCTTGGATTTGAGATCTATTTGGACGGCTAGCTTTGTGACATCGAAATCTATAAACTTGGCTATCATCATGCACTTTTTGACTCCCAAATAAGGCAAAATGTTATGGAGGTCAAATGGGGGTCAAATGGACTCTAATCGACGAACCAA
The DNA here is from genome assembly GCF_053477565.2 of Lygodium microphyllum. Lineage (NCBI taxonomy): Eukaryota > Viridiplantae > Streptophyta > Polypodiopsida > Schizaeales > Lygodiaceae > Lygodium > Lygodium microphyllum. Next base: position 78,421,930 of record NC_141139.1, read on the forward strand.
GACTTGCGTTGAGTTCTTGGCATTGAACTCCATCTAGGAAAACTCCAAGTCATCGATTTATAAACGTTTTCATTTTGCATGAAAAATTGGTATTTTATGGCCTCCTAGCCTCTTTTCCATTTCAAAAATAGCCTTTAAAATATGCTCTCATTGGCGACCATGGGATAGGGTGACTCAACCCATAGAATCCCACAAACTGATCTGCACAAACAACAATCATAGAAAGCATCAAGCTGCTACAAAAAATATACTCAATACAACACAAGAATAGCTCTCATCCTATCCCCTGACAAAACCAAGGCATAAAAATCCACAAGGGATAGGCCGAACATAATCTGACAAATATCTAGAGCAAGTCACTAGCCAATTGCTCCAACACAAACTGGCTAATAAGAACTATCCAAGAGGTCATCCCACTAGTGGTCTAAATTACCTATCTAATTGAGGACAATTAGACCATGAAATCCTACTAGGCGAGGACTCTTAGAGCCTGGTCATCATATATTTCATTTTAACACATTTGTCCTCCAAAGTTTCTATACTTTGGCATGTAAAAAGGAGGGAGCTCTAAACTTTCTTATTTCTTTATTTCAGCTAGCTCTTATCCCTAGGGAGACAAGGCATCGCCCCAAGTCTCTGACTCATCCCTAGTAACCTACCAAGCCTCTACAAGGCGATAATCAATTGCTTTTTAGGATTATTCCTATTTTTTTTCTATTTTGGGTTAAGGGATTAAAACCCCTTTTTACACACCTCTGTAATTTTATCTTTAGATATATTCAAAACTTTCTTTTCTTTTCTATTTTGGCAAGCTTCTCTAACTACCACACACTAGCAGGGACTCTTAGAATAGCTGCCTAACAGGCTAGGAAGGAGAGAGTCACTAGGACTGCCTACTAAAATAGGCCTTTATTGGCTGGCAATGTTTTAATAGGAGGTAGACAACTACTTGAATCTCCCCCAAATATATCTAACCAAACCCTAGAACCTTATGCCTTGATTGCTAGTCCTCACAGACGAAAAGAAAATAACCCCCACATACACATATAACACTATCAACTTAAGGGAAAAAATCGGAAAAGTGACAACACCACCTGGAATGGCCAAAAGAAGCTCTCACATAGTAAAGGCTCCCTCTAGACACTTTGTCAAACTTGTCTGATGCAATCACTACTAAAGCAAAAAATCATTAAATGTACCCACACCAAATAGACACATGGCCCTCTTGGCCTAAAAGAATATAGCAGTTCACAACCAACAAATTGGCCCTCTTGGCCTTATGAGATAATCCTCTTTACTACCATTCAATAGAATTTTGTTGAAACAAACCCTTGTTCCTAACATAACTCTACTAAAGCACACAATCGACCCAGGATAAGGGCTCCTTAGGCCCTACACAAAGTGCATTAGGTTATTAGCTAACCCCTTTGCATAAAAAACAAGGGGTGTCCGAAGAATATGATGATACACAATCCTATGCATCCATGACAAGTAGGAAGGTGCTCACTCACTTCCTGACTCATGACCCAAACTAACCATCAATGTTTGAAATAGGACGTGTCAACAAGAAGACCCCAAAGTAGGCAAAGGGCTAATGTTAGGAGGTAATTGTAAAGGCTCCCCTGGATCACAGTTGAAAAAGACATCTTCAATGAAAGCATAGTTAGCCAAAGAATCCATAAAGCGATTCCACTGTCGAGGAACTAACACTGACAAGTCACCGTCTAAAAAATATGCAACATATCCAAGGCTGCATGATGGTACATTTGTAGGATGGGATCCCAAACACTATAGGCCCCATTCAACTGATTGATTACTAACTGTGAGTCACCTTTAACCAATAATCAAGGGATACCACTACATCGGGCTACATTTGGCCCTATGATCAAGGCCTTGTATTTTGTCATATTATTAGTAAAAGAGAGTCATAAATAGACTCCCATCTTTATAACAACCCAATGCTAGGGATCTTTAATGACCACTCCAACATTTGCATATTTAGCGGGCCCTCTTGAAGCTCCGTCAAAATACAAGGTATAGACCTAATGTTTAGTGATATGCCACGCTATATAATCAGCTCACTTGTACTTATGATAATCAAAATCAAGCCGAGAGAGAGGATAAATAATTGATATAATTCCTTCCTCCTCATTGAACTCGATAGGAATGCTTTTCAAAATTTGTTGACAATGGTGGTAGTAGACCTTAATTTCCCATGTGAAAGATTCATCTCGCCACTCAATAACCTAATAGCCCTTACTCCACTAGATCACTCGACCTTGATGGTAATATTGCTTTAGATACGGGTACTCCAGATCGGAAATGATTCATCCCATTCGATCATCTTGGTACCCATTGCAAATTAAAGCTGAATCCTGAAAAACCTGGATAAGCACCAAGCCCCACATCAACCCTTAGACATAGTAAGGCTTCAGTTGATTAAAATTAACTTTATTTTTAAACTCTACCCCCTACAAATCTGCTAGCAGGGCTGTAGAGCCTTTCTTTCCTAAACGTACAATCTTGTATGGTCCATCCCACTTAGGTTCCAATATTCCTGGGAATAGCTCATGTCGAGCGTCATCATACAACACTAACTAACATTTCATAAATTTATACTTCTTAGCTTGAAGGTCATGAAGTATATATTTCTTGTAACACTTCTTTCTTAATCATTCATTGGGAGAGGTAGAAGCGTTACAAGAAAGATATACTTCTTAGCCTGAAGGTAGAAGCGTTACAAGAAAGATACCCCATTTCTCAAAGGGTAACATAATTGAAATAGTGTTTAGAGGTTGCTTACGATTTTTGCTCGCATTGTGTCTTTGATAGACATCACATCACTTAACATAATTAAAAGCAACTTGGAAAATCAATGGCCACCAATATCCAGCACTAAGGGCTTTCTAGGCGGTAAGCCATCTAGCAAAATATCCCCCACATCCTGAATCATGGCACTCACACCTACTATAATTGAAAAGCATAATGCTTGTTGCTTGATCTTTCTCTTTTTGGACTTTGATAAAGTAGTCCTAATTCCTCCCATAGATAAATAATGCATTATAGTTGCCCAACAGGAAGGGATGGAAGCTGTATCAATCTTCAATAAACCTTCAATGCTACTTCCTTTAGCCAAAATTTCCTTTGGCTCCCTGAAATCCACAAGATATTCCACAATACCCTACAACTTTGGTGGCTTACTACTAATCTCATAATCGAACTCTTGCAAAGCGATTAACCACTTTGCTAAATGGTCAGGCGGCTACTACTTCTTCAACAATAGTCCAAGTCCTTCCACCTTTGAGAAAAATACTACCTTTTCATAGAGAATATAATGCCTAAATTTCTTCGTTGCAAAAACCATTCCACGGCACAATTTCTCCATGTACATATAGTTGACTTCAGATATCCCCAACTTCCTACTAGCAAAGGCAATTGGATAATACCATTTTTCTTCCCAAATTTGGACTAAATAGTAGTTGATACTATGCATTGTAGCTATTGAAAATATATAGAACACTTCACCTCTTCTGGGTACTTTTAGGATTGGCACTTTCCCTAGCTCTTACTTCACATCCTCAAAGGATACTCGACAAGCTTCGTTCCACTCAAACAAATAGTTAAAAGATAGGAGATTCGTCAATGGCAACGCTCTTTCTACAAGTGCATTGATAAATCTTTGATAATATCCCAATGATGACAAAAAGCTATGTACCTCTTTTGGATTCTGGGGTGGGCTCATAGTAACTATAACCTTTATCTTTTTAGAGTCAGTCATCACAATACCAGTTGAACTAAACACATGGCACAATAACAATCATTAGGGCACCCTAAAGATGCACTTTTGTGGATTAAGAGCAATGCATAACTATGTTAAATGCTCAAAACATTTTCTTAGAATAATCAACAACCTTTCCCTTGTGGTGGCTACTCCCAGATCATCAATGAAGACTTTTAACTCCTCTCGGGAGATATCACCAAAAGTCTTATAAGCTGTTTGTTGCCAAGAACCACGTGGATTACATAAAACAAAGGCCATCACATGATACGTAAAAGTACCGAAAATAGTGATAAACGTAATTTTCAACCTGTCTTTCTCCGCAATAGCCATTTGGTTATATAGACTAGAAAAGCAATCCATAAATGAATAAATTTTCACACATGCTAATTGATCCAAAATCTAGTCAATAAAGGGCAACGGATAGTAATTCTTAACCATCTACTTATTAAGCTCTCAAAAATCTACGCAAAGCTGAATCTAATTGTTCTTCTTCTACCTAATAACAAGTGGTGAACACCATCTGTATGTTGAACCGAAAATATCACACTTGCTTTTTGTAGTTTTGTCAATTCTTCGAATAGGCCATCTCTTAATTCAAAAGTTATACACCTTACTTTCTATCGCATAGGGTGGCTATCTTCCTTTAAGGGGATAGTATGAATAGCAAGGCTGGGAGGAATTCCTCTCACCTCATCATAACTCCAAGAAAAGATGTCAGGAAATTCCTGAATCAAGGACATATAGTCCTTCCTTTCTTCCAAACTGAGCATGGACCTTAATCTGATTGGTCATGAATCATTCATCATACCAAGGTCTAACTCAATTACATCCTCATCCCTTATCCTCTCCTGAGCTTCTATTGGCTCATTCAAAGTTACTTGGTAGATATCCTCTGTAGTGGACCCCTTGTTAAATTCATCACTTAATGATGTCTCACTAGTAGATGCAGCATTTAATGCATCTAACTTTGACGAAGATAAAAGAACTCTCTCACTTTGAGGATATGCAGGATAGGCATCTACTAAATGTCTAGCACCTCTGCTAAAGATTAATCAACCAATAAGTATATCAACATGATAGTCTACTTGTAATATCCATGGCCTACCTAGCAATACTTGATAGATAGATGTAATAAATCATAAATGCCTTAGTCTAGGGTAGGCTAGGGTTAAGTATAAAAGATGGAGATGTAACATGTGAAGTATATTTTTGCCATTTTACAACATTACATGTTTGAGGTCTCAACCTCCCACCATCTAAGAGGGTGAATACTCTTGGCCACCATAGCGTGGGGTGCATACCATGCTGCAACCACTTATCATTTGATTCTCAGCCAACATTGTTTTAATATCATTTCATGCCTAACCACCTTGGCTATGGTTTCTTGGCATTTTATGTCTATTTCTTGTATTTTTAGTTTAATGGCTTCCAGTCGGAATTAGCTTCACATTTTGATCCAATGGAAAGGTCATTTTCATGGTGAATCTGGTTTCAATTTAGGCACAGAGACACTGGAGGACAAGAATTAGTCACAACATTTGATTAAGTTAAAACCGTGACTAGTTAAGGTCTCTACACTAAGCCATGACTAAATTTGATGGTCTTGAAGAATATTTGAAGAAATAATGGTGGATTCATGGTCATTTTGGTGGTTCATGGTCAATTTTGGGCCATTTTGAAGGATCATGGACTTAATTGAAGCCTAAACAAGGTTTAGAGAGGTTAAAATGTGGCTACTTTTTGGAGCAAGCTTCTCTTTCCTCTTTCCAAGCTTCTTGTTGAAAATTGCCATGGATATCTCTGCTCATTTCTCTTCAAGCCACCTATTGGAGATGATTCCTAATACCATGGGCAACATATGGACTACCTATTTGATGGATCTTCATCAAGATTATCATCATGTGATGTAGGAGAAGCTTCTGGAGGGTTTGCACCAGCTTTCAGCATGTTGTTGACCTCTTGAATGAGTTTACTCCCTCATCCTAAAGTTATGCCCTCTCTTTCATGATCAAATGTAGCCCTAACATGAAGTATTAGTCATATATTACTTGATATTTCACCTTCCTTCAGCCTTGAAGCTTCCTTCACAACCCTAGTTATGGCTGACAGTGGCTGAAAGTGGATAGCATGAAGATCTTAGCATTTTCTTGAAGTTTTGAGTCACTCTTGGTGTCTTTTAGCTTCAAGAAGTGGAAAGAAAGCATCTACAACTAACATCAAGCAAACATTGGAGCTTCCAAGCAAGATTCGAGAATTTTCCTCATCTCAGATTGGGGAAAAATAGGGTAGCCATCAATCTTCATCAAAATTTACTTCATTGAGGCTTCAATTCATGGGGCTTTTGTACAACCCCGAGAAGGTTTAATTGAAGGTATTTCATAAAGACTGGGCTTACATTGAATAATTTCTTCAATATTGAAGGCATTTTTAGCCTCTTGAACATGGCAATGTCTGAAAATTCATGGAATCCTTGATTTTGACATGAATTTACACTCTTCAAAGCTCAAATGATCTTCTCCAACAAGCTATTATAGACTTCTATCAAATCATTGGCTTCTCTTGATTTCATTGGAGCAATCTTATTGGATGGGAGCTGAAGATTACATGGTTGCGATCATATTGGACAAAGCTTTCTTTAATTTGGTCTTATAATCTTCAATCTTGGCCCATTTATGGTAATTTATGTTGAATGTTGATTGGTTGGATTCATCTACTACTCTTAATCAGCATTAAAGAGGTAATTCTATTGCTTTCAGCTTAATATCTCTTTTTATCCAATTGTTGAACTAGTCCTATTATTCATAAGAGAGATTGAGTGTAATAGAACCTCTTAATTCCCATTGAAGGGCATGTAGAATTCAGCGTAGGATTGATTATGATTGCTTGACAACCCGGCTTGAGGTGGAACTTTGCACACCCCTCTTGTCTGTCGGAGCCCATGCAATTTTTAAATTTAGGTGCAGGTACATTCCCCATTATCAGAGTTTGGCAGTAGTAACACAGTGATCAGCCCTATTCAGGGTACCATAGGTGGTTGAAGGTTCCATTGGAACAAGATTGGAAGTGGTGCAGGGCATCTCCTATTTTTAGGGTACCTACAGGTGTTGGACATATTTTTTACAGGTCAAACAACAGGTATATATCAATCTACAAGTTATCATTGAGCCCTATAGGTTCCCCATAACCCTCTTCTAGTTGCTACAATGGTTTACAAGGGCTTCTTCCACTTAGGGTATTCCTACAGAGTCAAACAAGGTACTTACAGGTGGTGGATAGGGTGTAGGAAATTGTTGTTCAGACATGAAGATTCAATTACAAAAAATTCTTTCCTGATCCAAATTAAGAACTTGATAGTTCCATTTGAAGAGGGGATCCTAAGCTTTGATTTGAATAAAAAATTTTGGCAATCTGATATTGGGAGCTCACATTATTGTTGAATTTTTGACACTAGGTATATTGAGACAACACCTAGACAGCATACAGGGGGACACTGTTTGACATTGTTCCACCCAAAGCATCCAACCCAAGTCCATATCTTTTGAAATCTATATATCTCCATATAATAACCTTCCCATAGAGCTATTAAGCATTGGTATTTGTGCTATATTTTGAGAGAAATAGGGGATTAATTGACAAACTGTCTACTACAAAATCACTATCTTCAAATTTCCAGGAATAAGAAGAAAGATACCATTATTGAAGCATTGAATGATGGTGTCAAGGACTTTCAAGAGGATCAAAATTACACAAATGAATCCCATCATTTGAAAAAATAGATGAAGATTTAGGCATTGGGATTGCTTACAACACACATCCAGGACAACATGACATACATGAAGTGCATGCAGGGAATGCTTATCTTTTACTGTTAAAAGAGTTGGGCCATGTCAATGAAGGAAGGATTAACACATATGAATCAAGGTTTGTTGCAAGGGATGGCACAAGTAAACAAGGGAATCTCTGATTTGCATCAAATCAACAAATCTTTATTCCAAGAACTCATCTCAGCCATAAAGGAAATTGGGAGTAAGCCACAAAGGGAACCTCAAATTATTGAAGAATCACATGCAATTCCCTTTTTTGGTAATCCTTCCCATCTAATAAAAGATAATTTTCAACCAATTATGTACACTTTTGAAAGGAGAGAACCATCTAGAGTGAGGGGCAACCATCATCGTTCACAAATCCATGGCATTCATACCTAAAAGCCTCAATTTAGTAGCCCCCTAAAACATAATCATAGACATGAAGGGGAACAAGACAACACTAGATGGGATAATGAATATCATGGATGTGACCCCTTCTACAAGACTTTTTATCACCAGCCCTAAAATGTACAAAAAGGAAATGCGGTCAACAATCAAGTTCATGAAGATGGAAGGTATGATAAGCGAAGATCAGTCCATGACATACCAAACCAAGAGCATGTTTCAAATGGTTAACCTTCATCTCATGGTTTTGGATCTCCTACATTTAGGCAAAGATTATGGAACAAAGATTCATGGAGGCAACATTCTTATGGGCAGCCATCTTATAATGAAAAAGAATATAAGGAAAAGATCAATATCATTAATTTCAAAGGAGATAATGCTTCACTTTATAATGGAAGGAGTGGAATAATAAGCTTGAATTGTACTTTACCCTTTATCTTAGAAGTGAAGAAGCCAAGATTTATTTCGTGGCTCTTCATCTTGAAGGTTATGCCCATACCTGGTGGCGTTACATGCACAAGATTGGGTAAAGCTTTGACACTTGGAAGGGATTCAAGCAAGTAATGATTGGTATCTTTGTTTCTCCTTTGGAAAAAGAAAGGCTCCAAAGAAGATGGTATGCATGTGCTCAAAGAGGAATGTCTGTTAGAGAATATTCCAACAAATACTTGAATCTTTCCATGTATGTTGAAGGCATTTCAGATTTTGCTAAGCTAAATAAATGTATTTTTGGCCTTGACCTTGCCCTATCATTGGAGGTAGGAGCTCAACAACCAAAAACATTACATGAGGCCATACAATTGGTTGAAAGATACTTTGAAGTACAAGAGAGATGCATGAAATTTCCAGCAAAGAACTATGGGCAATAATATTTCCAATCAATCTACAAAATATGGGCAAGTTTTCAGCCAATGAAGAGACTCTTTTAAGTAAGAAAACATGGGTTATAATAGTCAAAATAGTTATAATAGCAAAGTGCCAACATTTTCCACTATATATGCCTCTAAACAAGGTGGAAATTATATATGCATAGAAACAAGGGAAATTTTTCAAAAATGTGGCTGAGACAAGAGGCACTTTTTCAAGAGCTGAAAATACTCCTAAACTGTCCCAAAATAGTTCTAACACCAACTTCCTTCCTCACGATAAGCTTAGATAAATACATGCAAAAGAATTATTCTTCAAATGTGGGGAGAAATGGTCACAAGATCATAAGATGAAGTGTAAAGCTAAGAACTCAAAAATCAACATGGTGATCACTCAAGATGTGGAAGTTGAAGAAGAAGAAGATCAAGAGGGAAATTTACTGCATATTGATGCATACCCAATGGTTGAAGAGATTCATGAAGAAGAGAATGCCACCAACAAAGAATTCTATGATCGCATGGATGGATTTCCATTTGATCTAGGTGGCACTCATGATTCTCATGCTTCCTTGTGTACCATCTCACATGATGCATGGACCGGTTGCAAATGTGAAAATACACTTAAACTCAAAGGTTTCATTAATGGTGAGGTTGCACATATTTTAGTGGATATGGGAAACACTCCTAGCTTCATCAACATCAAATCTTTGAACGGACTGAAGTTGCTACCCATTGATATGGATTCTTCTTTGCAGAAACAAGTTGCTAATGGTGCATATGAATCTAGTAAAGAAGTGTGTCCATGTACTTCAATTGAGCTATCGCCCTCTTACACAATACAAGTAGACTTGATCACTTTGGATATGGGGCCTATTGACATTGTTATTGGATGTAATTGACTAAAGACACTTGGAAAATTCACTTTAGACTTGGAGCAAATACAAATAGGATTTAATTGGCAAGACAACACATAAAATTGAAAGGCATAGACCACAAACAAATAGAACTCATCTCCATGAAGAAATTGCAAAAAGAAATTAATACCAAGTCATGCATATTCACTCTTTTGCTTGCGAATATAGATAAAGGGCAATCATCAAATCAGCCATCTTCTTCTTCAAAGAAAAGGGATCCAAGATTGGAAGAGCTATTGGAGGAATATAAGGATTTATTTCAGCCACCATCATCTTTACCTCCAAAGCAAGAGGTTGACCATTCTATTGATTTGTTGCCTAACACAAAGCCCATCAAGAAACCTCCCTATCACTTATCCAAGTTTGAAAGGGAAGAAGTGGAGCGACAAGTCAAAGAATTGCTGCAAATGGTTTTAATTCAGTAAAGTCATCAATGTTTGCCTCTCTCGTGCTCTTAGTCAAGAAGAAGGATGGATTGTTTTGCATGTGTATTGATTATTGGGATTTGAACAAGTCAACGATCAAGAATAGGTATCCTATTCCCCAAATTGATGATCTTTTGGATGAGCTTAAAGATGCAAAGGTCTTCACCAAAATAGAACTTCGAACAGGTTATCATCAATATCGAATGAAAGAAGGACATGAGTTCAAAATAGCTTTTAGGATTGAAAGAGGATTATATCACTTCTTGGTTATGCCATTTGAACTTTCCTATGCACTTGCTACTTTTCAAGTCCTCATGAATAAAATATTGTAGCCCTTCTTGTTCAAAACATTCCTTATTTTCTTTGATGATATCCTAATCTATAGCAAATTCAAGGATGAGCATTTGAAGCATATAAGAGAGGTCTTTGCCAAATTACGAAGATACACACTCTTTGCCAAGATGATGAAGTGTTCTTTCATGGAAGATGAAGTTGAATATTTAGGTCATGTTGTGGGAGAGTAAGGCATTAGAGTGGACCCAATAAGGTAAAATGTGCTAAAGAATGGCCTACTCCTATGAATGCAACCTCCTTGAGAGGATTCATTGGGTTATCATCCTCCTATAGGAGATTCATCGAGAATTATGATAATGTGGCATCTCCATTGACAGATAGACTAAAAAAGGAGGCTTTCTTTTGGGACTTCATCACTGATCAAAGTTTCAATGAGCTGAAATCTCTCTTAATTTTGGCACCTATCAATGTATACCCAGATTTCTCTAAGGAGCTTATCAAATGTGCGGATGCTAGTGGAAGAGGAATTGGGGATGTTTTATGTCAAGACCATGGAGGCCTAGCTTATGAGAGCCAAAAGCTTGATGAAAAGGAGTGTCAATTACATATTAATGAGCAATAGATGTTAGAAATATTGCATGTTATCAAAAAGTGGCATCATTACATCTATGGTAGCCATTTCAAGGTCAAAAGCGATCATCGTGTGCTGAAATACTTTCTTTCACAAACAAACTTGTCTCCCAAGCAATGAAGAGATGGTTAGCTACTATTCAAGGATATGACTTTGAGATATCTTATATGGCTAGAAAAGACAATGTACTAGCGGATGCCTTATCAAGAATGTGGGTATGTTCTATCTCTACCATTTCAATTGGATCCATGACATTCAAGAAGAGTATTTGCTTGATGAGCAAGCATCAAAGATGATGAAGGAATTTCAGCAAGGAAAATGAGAAGAGTATCCCAATTTCAAATGGCACAACAGCCTTTTATGGTATCATGGTAGAGTCTACTTGACACCAAAATCTTCTTTCAAAGACCGTATCTTGCATGAGTGCACTTCGCCTTTAGCGGGACACCATGGGTTGTTCAAAACATTTGAAAATATCCATAAGAGTTTCTATTGGAAGGGCATTTGGAGGGATGTCAAGGATTATGTTATGCAATGTCTTTTGTGTCAACAAAATAAGAACTCCTCTCTTCTACCCGTCGACTTACTTCAGCCACTCCCTATTCCTTAAGGCAAGTGGACTGATATTACGATGGATTTTATTGCAGGATTATCTACAACAAAGCATGGGTGGAATAGCATTTATGTGGTGGTAGACTGGTTGGCTAAATTAGCTCATTTCATCCCTACCAAGGCTCAATTTACAACAAAGTAAGTGGCTGAACAATTTATGGAATGCATTTTTAAGCTTCATGTAATGCCATTGAAGATCGTATCCGATCGTGATACTAAGTTCATGGGAAACTTTTGGAGGAGTTTGTTCACTTCTATGGGAACAATTTTGACTCCTAGCATGACATATCATCCCTAAACCAATGCCCAAACGAAGCGTGTCAATAAGTGGTTGGAAGTCTATCTTTGACATTTTTGCCATAACACTCAAGCTTCGTGGGATCATTAGCTACATCTTGTTGAATTTTGTTATAATAATACTCATCATATGAGCATTGGCATGCCACCATTTGAAGCACTTTATGGATATCAAGTGCAAATACCTTTAGCTCTCTTTCATGAAGATGTGAATCTACAAGCCAAGGCCGAAGTTGAGAAAATGGAAGCTCTTTTACATCGATGCAAAGAAAACATTAGAAAGGCACAAGATGTTATGAAGGCTTATGCTGATGAAAAGAGACGGACTTTGGAGATTGAAGAAGGAGATTGTGTATTTCTCAAAGTGCCTAAATCTAGGTATGCTTCTCTCAAAGGTGGTCATAATAAGTTGGCTCATCATTACTATGGGCCTTATCAAATCCTCGAACGAGTGGGTGAGCTTGCATACAAGCTTGATTTGCCTTCTTGAACAAGGATTCATTCTACCTTCCATGTTTCCCAACTTAAGAAATATGTGGGTCTAGCCATAAAGGTTTTAGAGGAGTTACCTCCCATAGATGAAGATGGTCTCATCATTTATGAGCCTGAAAAGATTATTGGCAAAAGAGAAAAGGTTTTAAGGAACTGTTCACTGCTGGAATACCTTATTAAATAGAGAGGTTTACTGTTAGGACTAGAATTCCACTGTATATTTAGCACTATTTTATACCTTAGAATTAGTGTGCATATAGTTTTTTGGATTAGCATGTATGAAGCAGTCTTTATCTTTCGTATGATGTTTCACCTGAAAGTCTGGGTGCAGGTTAAAAAATGTCAGGTAGTTGTATTTGAGGGGTCATTGTATGATCAAGAACGAAATATGATGAGAGACAACACCCTAAAATGGCAGCTAATGTTTGATCCTATTGTTCTTTGGTTGTTCCTTGAGTATTAATGTTGTTCTCTTTCAAGTTATTTAACTAATGATGGCTACGGTGATAGTAAACACTGTAATATTTGATGGACAATAGTTCTATGTTGCTGAATTTGATAGGTGCTTCATGTTTGGATATATATTCTAAATGCTATATGGTATCAATAGCTGCAAATTTATTTAGGAAGTTTTCTGCAATACTATAGTATTTTTAGGCAGAATAATGTGTCTTGATTGTTATGGCATTCCAAGAAGTTGTAACACTTTGGCGATCCCTGCCAATCTTAAGAAAATAATTTCTTGATTTAGATGTAGATCTGGAATCAATTCCTGAGAGATTTAGGCAACAATAATGCTGATGGCATTGACGATGTATTAGGTGCCTTTTATGGGCAACATTTATGTCAGGCAATTACCCTTATTATTCCAACCCTATTCTTACTAAGTCCAGATCACGAGAATTAAGAGAGGCATTAGCAAGACAACAACAAAAAGAAGTTTTTCTTAATGATGCAGAGATTGTTGCAACATTAGGTAGGCTAGATGAAGAACAGACTATACCTGATAGTCAGGGTGATTAGGATGTGGGTCCCTCTAGGGGTACAACAACAGTTTATAATTCTCCCACTGGTTCTGAAGAATCTTTTCCAACTCCTCCGACTCCTAAAGTTTCACCTGATGTTTCGGAAGATGAGGAACCATCATTACCACCTAAAGATCAAGAAACCCCTCCTAGCAGACACTCAAAAGACTGCAACATATAGTGCTTGGGAGATTAGTTTTACTGAGAGGTACAACCCTTCAATCTAAGAAGTCTTTCAAATTTGATCTTCTACCACCATTTTCGAGGCCTCATAAGCTGAACATAATGAATCCAAAACAGATTGTTAACCCAAAGGTTAGAGCCTCTAAGTTTTCTAGAAAGAAAAAAGAATACCCTGATTGTCATGTGGCCCAGTTTGAGACTAGGTGGACATTAAGTGGATTCAACCAAAAGTACGGGGGTCAGGTCAAAAAGCAAAAGTTTGCTAGCATCACCTTCCAAGGAAAGGCTATGGACTGGTTTGCTAGTTATGGGATGGCAGCCTTTAATTCATATGATGCTTTAAAAATGACATTTTTAGGTAGGTTCCGTAAAGAAAAAACTTTGGGAGATATTTTAAGGAAGATCAAGAAGATCAAACAAAAGACTATGTTAGTAGAGGACTATGCCCAGAAATTTAGGAGCTTATGAACAGATTGGATGCTGATGATACACCTTCAGTGGAGATGCAGATCACATACTTTATGAAGGGCTTGAGAGGTAAGATTTAGAATCCCATTGCCAATGTTGAGGTGGGTTAGAATGATACATTGGATACATTGATTAGGGCAGCTATGAGAGTGGAAAAAATACTTGGTACCTCTAGATCTAAGAACAGTAAAGATGTGGACTCTTCAGACTCAGATTCTAATGCAGATTCAGAATAAAATTCAAACATAGATAGTGATGATGAGGATAGTGATTATAGCTCAGATTCAGATGATGATTCAAGTGACTCTGATGAGGATAACTCTAGAGGAGGAGGCAGAAGAAGAAAAAGAAGAAATCTGTATAAGCCATGACCAAATAGAAGAAAGAAAAGGATAAAGATAAGAAGAAGTCAGAGGACAACAAGTTAGATAAAATGATAAAACAAAAGCTAAAAGATTTGGGTATTTTTTATAGTAAGAAGAAGAAAAATCATAGTGAGATATGTCAGAGAAAGGGCCATGAAACTAGGACTTGCTGATATAATCCTAATGTCAGGATGGCATAACAGATGCCAATGATGCAGGCTAGAACACCAAGACCTATTCAACCAGCTGTATTAAATCAGATTATTCTTGACACCATACCACAGAGACCCTTCAGAGGACCTAGATGCATGCATGCTAGACAACATTGGGGAAATTTTTAGGCACAACAATAAACTACTCAAACAGGAGCATGCCACTATTGTGGAGGTTAAGGACACTTTGTTGGACCAAACTGTGAACTTTGGGCAAGGCATAGGGTTGAGAGAGGAATGCCAGTAGCAAGGTCCCACAATAACGGAAGATTTGTAGGGGTATCTCATCAACATCCACTTGCCTCGGTTGTAGCAGTCCTTGTGGAGTTACCTGATTAAGATAAGAAAAGGCAAGTCCCTAATGGTATAGGAATTGCTGGCTGTAGGACAATTCAACAACAAAGGTTCAAGAAGAGGCAAAGGAGGTGTGAGGTAACATTAATATTGCAAGTATGCATGTTCATTGTGATTGTTCTAATTGTCCTGAAATAGAGGAATGTCAAGAGGAACCAATGGTCTTAGTAGTAACTAGAAGTCAAGATGGTATGAAGCTTGATTGACAAGAACAAGCAAAGATAAGGAAAAAGGCAACAAAGCAGGTGAGAAAGATGTAAAAACTTGCTAAAAAATGTGAAGCTAATCAAGTTGATGATGTAGGGGATTCAGGTTTGCAGAAACCTGAACAACAAGAGCAGTTTCCTGAATATTAGGAGTATGTCCTAAACAGCAAAAGCAGTCTCCTGATGATCAGGAGTAGTTTCTTGATAGCACAGTTTGCTGAAAAATTATTGTAAGGAGGATCAGAAGAGCTATTCTCGGCTTTAGCAAAGTGCTCTTTGCATTTAACCTTGGAGCAAATTTTGGATCTAATACCAGGATTTAAGGAGAAGCTATTCCTGAAGATCAGATAGAAGCAACAAGAAGTTCTTGAAAGTATAGCAGTTCAGGATCAAATAGTTCCTGATTGTCAAGCAGTGCTACCAACCCAACTAGAAGTGGTGGATTATCAAGTACCTACCATTCAAGTTGAGTATGTAGGTAATAAGTATGATGATGTTCTATTGGATGGAGATTCAGGAGTTAACATACTTCCTAAACATGCATATTTGGCAACTAAGCAAGAGGAGATATTATCAGTCCCATTTCAAGTCCGGATGGTAGACCAAAGGAGGTTATAGCCTTTGGGTATTCTTAGAAAACAACAAATTCGAGTAGCTAGCCTGAAGTTTAGGGTCAGATTTTTAGTCTTGAGAATGACAAAAATTGGGGATTCCTATACAATGCTTTTGGGAAGACCCTGGCCGTGGTTCACAGATGGCTAAACTCAAGCAGGATTGGGGAAATGACTATTTATGCATCCCAAGAGGACTTAGGGAAATTAGGGTATCCACAGTGAATAAGGTTATTTTGAAGAGTTCCTCTAGACCTGTAGTAGCCCAAACTATTAACCTTGCAGATGAAGTGGAAGATGATGAGGAGAAATTATTTCTTCAAGCAAATCCTTATGTGGTTCAAGTGTTTGAAATAGATGTTGATGTTATTATACAAGAGTATCAGGAGCAGATCAATATGATTGGAAATGCAGTCCAGTAATAGAAAACTGTTCAAACTATAGTACAAAATCAGCCAGGGCAGAATTTGGAAGCTCTTCTTGAAGATCAGGAGCATCATATATTTCAAGACAGGTCTAGAAATGAGCGAGGTAAATTAATTCAGGACCACAGTACAACTTATCGTGAATATCGGCAAGAGTGGTTGAAGATGAGGTCCAATAGGTTAACCTAAATATAGAAGGAGAGCCTAAACCCATCAAGGTCAATATTTTCTTGGAAGATAATTTCAAGCAGGATCTAATTCAGCTATGTAGAGAGTTTCAAGATATTTTTGCTTGGGATTATACAAATATGAAAGGATTGATCTAGCTGTGTGTTAGCACATGATAAACTTGAAAAAGGATGCTAAGCCTATTGTTCAAAAGAGGTATAGAATGAATCCTAATTATGCTAAAGATTTCAAGGAAGAAATTGACATGCTTTTGAGAGTTGGGTTTGTCAAATCAATTAAAGAGGTTACTTGGTTATCTCCTATTGTTGTAGTGCCAAAGAAGAATGGGAAGATCAGAGTTTGTGTGGATTATAGGAAATTAAATGTAGCTACTGTCACTGATCCCTTCCCCATTCCTTTTACTGATTCTCTTCTGGATGATGTAGCAGATCATGAGATGTACAGTTTCCTATATGTTTTTTCAGGATATAATCAGATCAGGATGCATCTGGAAGATATGGATAAGACAACTTTCATTACAGAGTGGGGAGCTTATGTTAGCACAGTTATGAACTTTGGGTTGAAAAATGGACCACATGAGTTTGAAGGAGCTACTCACAAAACATTTCAACCATACTTAACAACTTTTATGAGAGTATCCATTGATGATTTTTGTGTTTTTGGTAGCAAAAGCGAATGCTTAAAGCACCTCAGACTGTGCTTTTAGAGATGCAAAATATTTGGCATGTCCTTAAATCCTTTCAAGTCAGTGTTTGCAGCTAAAAGGGGTGTGTTGTTAGGTCATATCCTGTTTGAAGAGGGTATGAGTATAGACCCTAAGAAGATTGTAGTTGTTCAGAAGGCTAAGGCTCCAAGTAATGTGCAAGAAATTATGAGGTTTGTGGGGCAGATTAAGTGGCATAGCTGATACTTAAGGTACTTGTCACGTATCTATTCTCCTCTTACAACTCTCACAAAGAAAGGGATGCAATTTGTGTTGAGGGAAGATCAGGAGAGAGCTTTTAGTGTTTTGAAAAAGATGTTGGTGGTGGCTCCAATTTTGCAACCTCCAGCATGGGATTTACCTTTCCATATTTTTGTTGATACATCTCATTTGGCTATGGAGCTGTTCTTATGCACGATAAAGTGTTGGGTTGGTACAAACCAATTTATTATGCAAGCAGGAGATTGGGTGCTCTTGAAAGGAACTATTATGTCACTGAAAGAGAATCACTTGGAATGGTCTTCTCCGTGCAGAAATTCAGACACTATTTATTGGGAAATCAGGTTGTTTTCCATGTGGATCATCAAGCATTGTTGTTTTTTATTAACAAGCCCCAATTGACAGGTAGATTGGCTAGATGGATGCTGCTGCTTCAAGATTTTGATTTTAAGGTTGTTCACACCCCCAGGAAAGAGCATGCCATTGTTGATTATCTAAGTAGATTGCAAATTGATGAGTCTGAGGCAGGAATTTATGATCAATTACATGATGCTCAACTTTTTGAGGTTTAAGTGCTTTACCCTGATTCATATTATGACAAGATGTTGCATTTCTTGAAGTCATGAATTATGCATGCACACCTTTCAGTAGATCAGAGAAGAAGGTTGGGGTTAAAGAGTAGATTATTTCAGGTCATTTTAAACACATTGTATGGAAGGGGAGTTAATAATGTATTGAGAAGGTGTGTTCTTGAATTTCAGCAACCAGTAGTGTTGCATGAAGCTCATTTCGGATTATCAGGAGGTCATTTTTTAGGAGAGATTACAGGTAGGAAAATATTGCAAGCAGGTCTTTGGTGGCCTACGGTGTTGAAAGATGCTCATCAATATGCCAAAGAGTGTTTGCAATGTCTGAAGGAAGGTCAACCACTTGCTAGGGATAGGATGCAAGATCATCCTGTATTACCACTTGCTACAAAGTGGATAGAAGCTCAGGCATTAAAAGATAATAAATCAGCAAGTGTGGCCAAGTTTTTATACTCTAACATTATGACCAGATTTGGTTGTCCTATTGAGCTGATTAGTGATTGAGGAAAGCATTTCTTGAATCAAGTGATAAGAGAATTGACTATCAAGCATATGATTCTGCACAAGAAACCTACCCTATATCACCCTCAAGCTAATGGTTAAGCTGAAAGTTCCAACAAGATTTTACTTTGCATCTTGAAGAAAATCGTTGAGGATAATAGGGACGATTGGGAAGCTAAACTTGATTCAACATTGTGGGCTTTTAGGACAGCATTCAAAGTTGCAACATGGCTTACACCCTTCAGACTTGTCTATGGTTTAGAATTTGTGGTTTGCATGGAATTTGTGTTACCAAGTTTGAGAATTGTTGTTATACATAAGCTGGACCCTAAAGAATCAGTGCAACATAGACTAGAACAACTCCTGAAATTGGAGGAGGATAGGGTATTGGCTACTTACATTTCAGGTGTCACACAACAATGGAGATAACAGGCTTGGGCTAATAGACATATAAAAAAAAAAATTTTCAGGAAGGAGATTGGGTTGTAGTTTAAAACTCCCAACTTGGCAAATTTTCCACTAAATTAAAACTCAAGTATGCAGGTTCCTTTGTGATTTTCAAGGAGATGGGTTAGGGCACGTTTTCATTACAGGACTTGTAGGGAAAAGTTTTACACCTTGCAGTGATTGTATTTAGGTTGAAGAGGCTAGTAAAACCCTATTATTCAAATGTTCATGTAATTCTTTTGAGTGGGACAAGAGAATCAGTTTGTGGTAGTTATGTGTGTGAATGGTCTAAATCCCATGATATTGAAGTGACATTTGGCACAAAAGAGGGTGGACTAAGTGACAAATTGGACTTTGGCATGCATATGGAAGAGACTATGCATTCTTTTGGCGCTTCATCCATTTCGCCATTCTCGACCCATTCTCGACTTGTAGCCATTGTCGCCATGCCTCATACCTGCCATTCTTCAACTCGTAAGCTTTCAATGTCCAAGCATGGCCAACACGAAGAAGATGATGATGAGCTGTATGAGGGCATTGATGATGACAAATTAGTGCAGCAAGGAGACGATGAGGTTATACCAATGAATGATTCATAGATTTCGAGCTCAAGTGCTATAGGTACTTCCTTTGTGGATTCTAATTTGTATCTTAATGTTGAGTGATGGGACCTAAAATGGGCCGGCACTGCTATGACACTAGCCGAACCTCATGCATACGACAGACAACCCCACCACACGGCCTCGCGGGCTAGGAGCGTCTAAAACTCACTTTACACTAAATGCTTATGACGATTTTGTGTTTATATCCAATATGTAGTCCAACGTTCACCTTCTCTTCTCCTCAGAGGGAGATCCCATAACATATAGGCATAATGCCTCGTAATACACACATAGGGAAGCACCTCTCGGCTGATTGTCGCCGCTCCACTACGACTCTCCTACACCTCAGGGATTGGCCCCAAGATGCGTCGATAACCCATATAACATTCGCACAAACTCCACTCTTTCATAATTCAGCGTTCCAGGAGATTTTGATTTGCCTCACAAAACTTTTCCCAACGGAAGCGCCCGTCTAGACCTACAACTTGGGTTTCTTGTCTTCTTAGCGTTGGTCAAAGTTTATCAATCAATTACAATGCATTCTAGGAGATACCACGTGGCATGCTTGATGCAAGGTGTATGACGATTGTGCATAACAATTTCATGATTAAAAAAACCAGCCATGTGAGGTGCAGAAAATAGCCCTTTCATGAATTTTAACTAAGCATTACGTGCTGCGCTGCTTTAGGGACTAGCACGGAACTTCCGTGCTACTAGTCGCCTATATTTAATTGTGGAATGATCCCTAAATGCCATGCACAAAGAGAAAAATCAAAATTTGTATCTTTTCAACAATTAGATCGCTGCACAAACTTTATCCCCCCCTTACTGTTTAGGTGTTGTTGCGGTGCATAGGTGTAAATGGTTGTTTTGTGTCATTTTTGTATGTAAAAAATAATAAACACGTACTATAACACAAAGGACGAGGCCAAACTGAGGCTTAACTAAGGCTTGACCTCATGCTTTAACCTCGCCAAACATTCACGCACATAAATTTTATTTTTTCATATTTTTTGAGCGCGAAAACCCCAAATTTCTTTATTTTTTTCATTATTTTTTCCTATTTATTATTCTTGAAAAGTAGGTATTTTCTGGTTTATTTGTGTTGGCTTATTATTTTGACTAAAACTTAACATTTTCTTTGAGTTTATCCCATTTCCATTCCTTTTTTCCAACTCAAAATCGAAAAAAACCACTAATTTCCATTAAAAATGACATTTTGCAGGTTTTAACAAATTAATAATGGCTCTAAATCATTACGAGTTCTGTGTTTTTGTAGTTACAGCCCTCAAACATGATTCAAAAAAGATTCAAACAAAAATTCATTGCGTATGAACAACATTTGGACCATGAAACAACAAAAACAAGCAAATTTCTTCATAAAATTGGAGCATACCGCGTGTCTTGCGTGTTGCGGGTTTTTTAATAATTATTCTGGGCAACCCACGGATCGACCAGCAACCATTCTTTAGTGCTGAACCTCTTTTCTCAGCCTCCTCTTCATCTTGAAGCAATCCGATCATAGTCAGACAAGCATCCTTCAGCCCCTCTTCTTCTTGAATTCTTGCACATGAATTGCCTCTATGCAGGAGAGAGAGGGAGGAGAGAGAAAGACTAAAAACTAGTTTCTTTAATTCTCCACCATATTCTGCAAGATTGGAGCCATCATATTTCTCTCAAGGAGTAGATCAACAATCTCCCCTTCTCTCTCTTCATCCCCCATCCTCCATGAGGCATCAATCGTGGATTTGAGGGGGCGCAAAAAAGATTTGCCCCACTCCCCCCCCCCCCCCCCCCGGTCATATGCAAAAAACGTTTTTTCCTCCTTCATTATTAGCTTAAGCTTTAAACCTTTAAAAAAAACTAATTCTAGCTTGTTGGTTTCACACTACTGCAAGTGGGTTTTCCGGTTTTGGAGGGGCAAACGACATCGGATTCGAGATCCGTCTGGATGGGCGGTTCCGTGGCATCAAAATCTACAAAGATGGGCCCCGTCGCCCTCTTCTCGACTTCTAGATCCAGTAGCCGCTTCACAACCCCGAACCTTGCGGGGATTAAATGGGGAATCAAACGACCTCGGAATTGAGATCTAAGACTTGCGTTGGATTCCAGATGTCGTTTTGCATCTAGGAAAACTCCAGCTTGGCCATCCGCCATCATTTGATTTTCCATGAAAATTAGCACTAGCGCTTTAGGGACTTACCGCTTAAAATCGTACCGATTGCCACTGCTGCCTTCGACGAAGTCTATTCTTCCCCTGATATTTGTAATTTTTGGCTATTTTTAAGCACTTCTCGGCATATAAATCATCTGTCATTGAGGGAGAGCTGCATCGGTCATGGTTACAAAAGATAGGATTGTATGAGTATGCACGATTGCCATGGGATTGGTGGGCCTCGAATGTACATACTTTAGTACAAATGGATATTTTAAGGTACTCCAATGGCAAGATGCAGGCCATGTCGAGTTGAGTGCTGCAATTGTGAGCCAAGTTTTTTCTCTTCCTATAAATGATAATCGAATTGCATATCAGTGGACTGAAGATTAAATGCGTTATGTTTTTGGGGACCTTACTAGATCTAGGAATGTGTATGTGTTGAAATGGGTTGATGTGGTCCGAAAATTGCAGCTGTGATGGTTTATGGAGTGGTTTATGTTGTTTATTAAAACCGACAACATTGCTAAAGACACCTATGGCATTTTGTATTATGTTGAAAATTTGGGGATGACGAATTGGGCAGGTCTTATGTATGACATTAAGATCTCAAAAACCAAGAAGGTCTTTTAAAAAACTTGGATGGGCTATTTTCTAGCAAGTCTGTATGAGTATGCACGGGTGTTGTATCTAGAACTTATTATTGAATACTTGTTGAAGTTGGATATTACATCTTTGATAGACGATGCACTAGAAATAGAGGTTAAAATTGATGCTTCTGATTATGGTAAAAATGTTCATAATGTTCATGATTTGTTTGATGGTGATATTGAGAAACATGCTATTTATTGTGATTTGAGGCAAGTGGGGTATGATGAGCCATATGCCAAGCACGATGCTTTAGAATTTGTCAAGGGAGATAATAAGGATGCAGGTATTGAGAATGTACTTAATGTTGGCAAACAAGCTCATGATACTTCTAAAATGGAAGGAAATCTTTATGCAAAGAAAATGAAAAAGATTGACAAGATATGTCTTAGGAGTATGCCTCTGTTAGATGAAAAAAAGTAGGATGTTTCTCTTGACTTTCAAAACAATTCTGGTAATGTACTTGGTGATTAGCATGCGACTGAAAATGAAGTAGATATACCTTCTGTTTCAATTTGTTCTCAGATGCATGATGGTCATATTGATAGTCTCTCTGATGCTGTGGGGGTTATGCATCAACTCATGAATTATTTTTAGGAATATGATAAGAAGAATGCTCAGATTGCAAGTCGGGTTAGTGATTTGTAGGTTTAGTTGTCTATTTAGCAAAAGACAATTGAGGAGCTGTCTTAGAAGTTGCAGCAAAAGTAGTATGAGTATGAAACATTGCAATTTGAACTTGGGGTGATGGACCTAAAAACGGGCCGGCACTGGCTCATGCACTAGCTGGACCTCATCACTACGCACAAGACAACCCCTCGGCCTCGCGGCCAGGAGCGTCTATCGAAGTCTCTGCCTTCCTAAACATTGCGTTTGTAATACGTTGTAGTCCAACTGATCCTAACCCAATATTACTCCACAGAGGGAGTCCCTTTCACATAGCCAAAAGGCTCGAATCACATACACATGGGGTTCTTCCTACGGCTAAATGCCGTCAACCCTCTGCGACTCTCCTACACCTTGGGGATTGGCCCCTCGATGCGTCGCTCAACATTTAGACATTTCGCACAAACGTCGCTCAAGGTACCACATAAGCGTGTCCAGGAATGTACCATTGTCCTTACTTGATTTCCCCTTTAGGATCCCACGACTAGCCTACAGCAAGGGTATCTCACTGCCTCTCAACGTAGGTCATGTCCTCATAAACCAATTGCAATGCATGTCCAGGAGCTGATCACTGATACTTTTAAATTCTTTCCATGCTCCATGCATTTGGTGGATGCCTAGTGCTCAAACATTTAGTAAAACAGTATCGTGCACAAGTGCAAAACATCCTTTTAATGGTTTTCGACTACCGTTCGTGCTTCGTTGCATGGGCTTAGCACCGAGGTAATCCTCGTGCTACTAAGCTTTTAACTTTAATTATCATCCGTCCTAAATGCTATGCATAGAACTCAGCCACTTTCCCATCATTTCACACGGCATTTAGACATATTTCAACTCCTCTACCCTTCCCCGTTTAAATAGTGCATCATTGGATAGGTTTATAGGGTATTTTGACATCATTTTATGTGTAGAAAGCGGAAAAAGAACACACTAGAACAAGAAGGTGGGGTTGAACTGAGGCAAATCCTCATGATTCAGTCCCCACAAACATTCACAAACATTGCTCTTATTTATCCTTATTTTTCGAAGCCCAAAATGTATTTTTCCCTTATTTTTAAGGGTTTTTCCACCATTTTCTTGTATTTTCCCTTATTTTTCTGCATTATTTAATTACTAAAAATTCAAAACAGGTTATGGGCTGTGGCCCTTAGTTCCTTCTTGTAGAAAAATGAAAGTTTAGTTGATGTTCCTATTTACTTCTCCATTTTTATGTCAAAACCCTCATTTTCCCTTGTTTTTTTTCATGTTTTACGTGTTTTAATGTATTATTTTGAACCATAAAATGCATATTTTTCTGATTTATGATTATGACCAGCAAGAACTCATAGAAAACACTAACATGAACAATTTTTATCCCACATGAACAACATTTCATCAATCAAAAGCCATAAAATCTCAAATTTCCTTTGAAAATTTTAAATTACCGCTTATTTGCGTGTTTCGGGTTTCATGTCCATGGCTGCAAATTTGGAAATCAGCAGCACTTCATGTCCAGCACAATCACCAATCACCATTTCCAGCCCGTGGAGCAATCCGATCCATGCCAGACAAGCCTCCATCATTCTTTCTTCTTCCTTCTTCTTCCCACATGAACTTGCCTTTAGAAGAGAGAGAGAGAGGAGAGAGAAAGACTGAAATCAGAGATCTTCAAAGAGGGCATCATTGCGCGAGCGAAGGGGGGCGATAGAGTCAGCATCCAGAGGGGAATGAATGCCCATGATCATTGGGGGGGTTGTTTGCAGGCTGGGAGAGGCATGATCAACAAGAGGGTGAAAAAATCAGCGCCCTCCTGCTCACGCCTTCTCCACGATTTCATGCATCTCATTTCATGTGAAATGTCATGCTACATTTAAATTTTGGGCTCCCAAGGGTCACTTGCCCATTTTGGCCAAATTTTGTCCACCCCTTCTCATCTTGACCGGTTTCTTGGCCATTTCCCCGTCCGGCCTCGGAATTGAGCTTTGAAAAATCCTGGGCGTCCGGCTTAGCATCCCGCATTGGCCAGTAGCTCGTGTCAACCCGCACGACTGTCTGAAAAATTATGAAAAATCAACAAGTGTCGTTCGGGCGCCTTTAAAGCACTTTGGCGCTTAAAATCGTCCTAGATCGAGCCGCCGCCTTTGACATTGAATATTTTTCCCTTCATATTCATAATTTTTAGCTATTTTTAAGCACTTCCCGTCACCTAAATTCCGCTCTCATGGGGGGAAAATTGCAGAGATGCAGTAGTTGTTGGATAGAAACAAGATGTCTACTGCCTTATTTGAGAAGTGGACTAATGAACTTAGAACTAAATGTTTGGATGAGATGTCGATTTTTATGGGAAAATATGTTGGACTTCAGGTTGATTATAAATTGCACTTGGAAAGATTTCATCCATTACATGAAGTTGAAAAACAAATTTTGAACAATATAGAAGTTGAGGTAGATGCTTCAGTGATATTAAAATCTGAGTTTGAGGATATTAGGAATACATTGGTGGATGATATCAAAATTGCATGGCAAATGGTTGCTGATAAGTTTGATGGAATGATTTCCAGACCTTATCATATGCTTAAAAATGTTTTTGTTTCAGCAGATTTTGAGGATGTGGTGCATGAGAGAGATGCCCTGAGGTTGAAAATGGCAGATTTGGAGACTAAATGCATGGATGTTATTGATAAGTTGGAGAATGCTTTGGATGCAAAAAGAAAAAGCGATGAGTATGCGGCTTCTTTGTTGCAACATAGAGATTTTTGATCTCATGATGGTGTTTCCGTTACTCAGGAAGTGATTCACATAGTTCATCGAGATTTTACTGTCATGGATCATGATACTATTGAGAATCATGATGCTGATGCTATGGTATGGAATATGTCTTCATGCAGATACATCATTCTCTATACTCCTAGATCCTCTTAGCTGCTAGTTTGGTTGTACTTCTTGTTTTGTTTATGCCATGTTTTGAGCATGCAACTCACTCTTAGAACTAATTATGCAGCTGCACAAGAGGGCTATGAGTATCCTAGAGGGGCTCTACTCATGGTAGCTTAGTGTGGCTTGTCAAGGGGTGTAAGGCCTTTGGCAATGCATAATTGTGCTCTCTGAGTAGTTCTTCATCATATCTAGTTTTCATGTTTTCAGTTAGATATCTACATGCTTGTGGGTTCCGTGATTGGCCCAATCATCCATTAGGCTGTGCTAGGTGTGGAGCCCCAAGAGGAACACCAAGGAAAAGGGAATTCTCTTGCAAGAAAATCTATCTTGTAACATCAACAAGCTTTTATTTCATTCTTTTGATCATCAAAACAAAGAAAACAACAATTCTTCACGCAACATCATAGTAGATATCTCCCACGGATTTGATAAAATCAACCATATTCTCCAATATCTTCACAAAATCCATCAATAGAACAAAGAACACAAAGGAATACACCATCTTTGAATGGAAATACATCACATAGTATTCATCTTCAATGTCTTCATAGTTCTCTTTCTCAATCTCTCATATATAGTTACACCGTTTTGATAGAATTGACTATCTCTGACTCTCTCTCTCTCTCTCCATCAATAGTACATCATATACTCACTACAATCACTCAATAATCACCCTCAATAATCCTTCTTAGGTCGTGGATACACCTCCCAAGAGGTATGTCTGATATGAAGAGGCACCAGAGCCACTACAGTGTCTTTTCATAGCTCACCACTGTCACTTTACTCTAGTCTTTACTTGAGTCTTCAGCAGCTACTTCTTTGACTTCTTTTAGCTCTTTTGCACTTGTATTCACCTCTTTCCAAGGCTAGAAAACTTTCCCAAGCTACACTCTCATCCAACAGAACACATACAGAGGCATACATAAGGTCTACAGAGGCTCACAGAAGCTCAACAGAAAGCATCAGAACCACATAACTCATACCAAAACCATTCCAAACCATCAAAAATCACTCAAAAAGCTTTCAAACAATCTCAAACCCTATCAATCAATACTCCATCCTTCCATTCAGAGAGAAAACAGAATGGAATAGAAACTCAACAGAAGCTATCAGGACCAAACAGAACATATGAGAACATCAACATAACTTCACATCTCTACTAATAAACATCATGAGCTTAATAAAACCATTCCAACCTATCCAAAACACTCTCAAACCGCTTCCAAACCAATCAATCATCTCATAAAATCACCGTTCAGCTCTAAAAAACAACAAAAATCAGCCAAAAAATAGGTCATTTCAACACTCAACATATCCCCACACTTAATAAGGAAGCGTCCTCGCGACCCAAGAAAAAGGGAATACAAGTTCATTCAAGAGCTCAACTTTGATCTTCAATAAATCTTCAAAAATAGTCCATCCAACCACGACCCCAACTTATAACCTGTATCTGATATAAAGAATACAAGAAAGGAAAACCCTTTATACATTAACACTTCTTATCAAACTGGAAATCACAACAAACTTGTAAAGGATATAAGAGGTTTCTTCTTCTACATCAGCATCTTCAACTATCCAACCAGCAACATCTCAAAAAATGTAGCTCACACGAAAGCAAATCGAATAGGCAACCACCACGATCTTATCACATAAATTAACCCACAACACAAACACTACACACAACACAACCATCTCAATGACTCCTCCAAAAAGAGAGATTTATCATTAAAAATCATCCACAATACATTGCAAAGGTATCAATGAAGATGATCCCTTTTGAAGGCTTGGTGATTTCGAAAACGATCCATGGACAAGGATTCATCTACAAATGTCTTGGGAGGATTCTGAAAGAATTGAAGGCAGCACATCCTTTCCAATAAGATGAGGTATCTGCTAGGCAAACAGAGGGCATGAAAGTACAATACATCCAGTTGCTGGGAATCAATACTCACATTGACATTCATGCACAACTTTGGAATAGATTTTGAATCATTATGGGAATGCCTATGCATATACGCTAGGTACCAAGTAAAATGAGCAGTTAAGCGCACAAAAGGATCTGCAGACTGAGAATATTGCTGAGCAAAATGCAGATAATTCTGATAAGCCTGACTAGCACTTATCCATTCTCCTGGGATCAATGGCCAATTGATTTGAGGTCCAGTAAGGGAATCATTTGAACTCCAGCCTCTTCTTCGAAGAATCTTCTGATCAAAACCTTGATACCCACTAACCAACTGAGGAGGATTAGGAATAGAAGTGTTAGGAGACGGAAGAGGGACTAATGAAAGAGGATAAAGTGATGGATAGGAAAAATCATAAAATGAAGAATGGATTAAAGATGGATTTGCTGAAAATTGAGGAGATTCGGTTAAGAAAGGCGTTAAAAGATAAGCATGAAAAGTTGATAGAATGTCAGGGGATGGGGAAGGACAAGGATCAGGAGGTAGAAAAACTCGATCTTCAATAAAAGAACAATGGGTAAATATAGGAATTTGAGGAGATCCTTGAGGTTGGAAAAGAAGGGGTAAAATGACCTTTGGGTTAGATTGAAAAAGGGAAATATAAGCATCATACCTATGAGCCATTTGTTGATAATGAGTTAGGCATGGTAAGGACGGACCTAAAGCTGATCTACGATGATAGGCTTCAAAGAAAGAAGTATCAAATGGGGGTTGGTTGGAGAGATAGGCTAAAAGATCCACCCTTAGTTGGTTAACGTTCTGGGCATGAGCTGAAGCTTTGACCTCACGGTGATTCAAAATGATAGCATCAACCATAGTGTGCCATGAAAACTCAGGACACTCAGCCACCTTTGAAGAATATCCATGGAACATCTCATCAATCCTCAACTCCAAATGTCGGATATACAAAGAAGCTTGCAATACCACATCTCCGACATACCAAGCCAAATCTTCATCATCTGGAATCAGTAAATCACCCCTCAAATACATATAGGATAGAAGCATCGTATCTAGAGTGACAGAGTCTTCAAAAACCATCCTCACTACTTCTATTAGCAAATCAGATGACCAGGCCCCACTCCATCCATCCTCTGGAATAGGTAAATCCATCGTGGAAAGTTTTATATAGAAGGCCAACTTCTGTTGTTGATAATGGACAAAAAAGGAATGATCTGGTGGAACATATTCTTGATACTGCTCAAAAGAAGACCATAATAAATCCATGCGAGATTGCAATCTTTCCACCTTGGCCTGAAATAAGGGACATAATGTAGCCTGTCTCTGAAGTGCTGCCAAGTCTGCAGGGGATAAAAGAGAAACTGGTTGCACAGGACTCTGTGTATTAGACCGAGACTGAGCCAACTGATCTTTGGGTTGCTGGATTTGAGCATTGCTCTGGTCTAAGATAGCTGTGGTGGATTTAAACTTCTCTGCTTGGGCAGCTATCACCTCCTTCATCTCTTGACTCTCCTTCTGTAACTTATCCCTCTCCTCTGTTACATCAACCACTTGAGACCTAGCTTTTGCCGACTCAGCTTTCAACTTAGAGATTTCAGCTTTCTGAGTATCCATGAGCTTACTCTGCTGCTTCATTTGCGTACAAAGGTCAGAGAATTTCTCCTGAGTAGAGGCTAACTCAGTATTGGTCTTATTCAGTTCCTCCTTAGACTGCTGAACTTCATCATAAAATGAAGAATATAATTGCTGGATACAGGCACTCATCGAAAGTTCAATAGAACTCTGGATATCCTTGCACAGGAACGGAATAGCATCTCCTGTTACCAGGCGGTGAACAGAAGGAATAGTAAGTTCTAGCATCCTGTCTCTATGGGCTCTGAAAAGATTTGGCTCAGCCACCCTCTTGAGGCGTTTTCTCTGAATGACAAGGGGAGGAGGAGAATCATCATCCTCAATTATCATATCATCATCTTCATTATGAGGCAGAGGAGGAACTTATGGAGGATCAATTGGAGGTAAAGGAACTTCCTTTGCAGGGGCAGCATGTAGCAATAAGACATAGAGGAAAGACCCAAATGTAACATTAGTCACATTTCCTCGAGTAGCTCGGATAAAGTGGTGATCCATCTTGGAGAGGAGGTAGGTACTCCAATCAATAGTTATGCCTTTCAAAATCATTCGTGAAGCTGTAAACAACTCCTTGGAAAGATAATGAGATGGGGATTTTGCAAGCATGAACCTGTCCTGAAGGAATTGGCATAGGTGTTTCCATAGGGGATTAGAAATCATGGAGACACCAACTCCTGGCGTGGTAATGACCTTCTTCGGATCAAGAACATCTTGAGTCTGCTTCTGCAACAGCTTCAAAATATCGTCATTGGCGAATAACTGTCTGGCAGCAGGGACAGACTCCCCATGATATGGCAGACCAAGAGCCTTGCCTAGACTCTTTGGTGTCAGAAGAACAGTAGTGCCATGGACTGGACCAGACCTCTTACTGTAAGAGGTTAAAAACTCATCACAAATGGTAGGATCATCTAGAACCAGTGGGAAAGAAAGGCTCATGAACTTGGACAAGCCCGCTTTAG
Source organism: Lygodium microphyllum (assembly GCF_053477565.2). Classification (NCBI taxonomy): domain Eukaryota; kingdom Viridiplantae; phylum Streptophyta; class Polypodiopsida; order Schizaeales; family Lygodiaceae; genus Lygodium; species Lygodium microphyllum. The sequence goes on from NC_141139.1 coordinate 78,452,445, forward strand.
CGACAACGTCCGAATCCAGTAACAAAGAATAATCATGTAAAGCCAAAGGAACATATGGATCGGGGAAGGAGTACGAGAGGGTGCCATTGAGATGGTTACACACACACACCACAAACAGAGACAAACAAAGAGAATGCCTGCAAAACAACAGACGAAAACCAAGGATAAGATATCAACCAAGGTGGTAAAACGTGACTCGACCAACTATCCCCAAGCAAACCACAGCCTAGAAAAAAATCGACATGACCTCTACACATATGCGATCGAAAGGTTCATGCTATGCAACATGCAAACACCCAAATCCCCGTATCAGGCAATTAAAAAAAAAAACTACACACCGTACCCGTAATCGTAACACATGGACAAATCAGACTACTAAAAAAAACAGACATCAAGACTGAACCATAACTTGACCATCAGTGTCAACTAATAGACTTGTATGCGCCCATCCCACGAAGTGAGTTCATAAAAGGGAAAATAAGTGCAGTGAGGGAAAATTAATTTAATGAAAGGTTTATTTTATGAATTATTAAGAAATGGGTGAATTTTTAATTAAGTGTTGAACCTTAACAAGAAAATGGCGGTTCCTTCTTAAAATTTTAATTACAAATTATTAGGTTGAAACGGTGCTTTAACGCAACCCGGACTTCGATACTAGACTGAGGTCTCTAAATGCAAATTCATTTATTAAAAATTAAGGTGATATGGAGCACTTTTTTGTCAGCGCGTGCTTTTGTGACGGCTGGTTCATTTTTATTAAAAATATTAAGGTGCCTCTGAAGCGCACATAGCGCGTGCTAAGTGAACGGCGGGTTGATTTTAATTAGAAAAAGGTGTGTTTGGCGCGAGCGCGTGTGCCATCGTGGTGTTTAGGATTCATGTTAAAAAGTAAGCATGAATTTTGGGGTAGCAAAAAAAATAAAAAATATAAAAGGAAAAATACCTGGAAGTGGGTGTATGTGTATGCAATGAATGCGCATGTCTCAATCCCCAAAATGTAGGTCAGCAATCCAAAAAGAAAAACCACGGACTGAAAATAATTGGACACACGACATAGCAAGATTAGTGTATATGAATTTGTTTGAATGACTGATGGCTTATATGTTGTTATTGTTTTTTTTTTTTGTTAAAATGTTGTGTATTGTTGATTGTATATTTTGGTTTTTATGTGTTTTTGTTTGTTGTAATGTTTTTTTTCGTGTTTTTGTTGATCTTTGTAGCAAAATTTTGACAATGAAACACATATAAAATGTTGAAGATTTTCAGCATCAATCCACCACGTGTGACCAAGGTATCTGGATTTTTCCAGATTTTTCAGCTTGTGTTTGGAATTAAAGAGGATTTTTTATGAATTTAGGCATTTAATGAAGTATTTTTGCCATAAAATAATAATGGAATAAATTGGCACGGCATTTTCAACTTAGGAAATATTCCAAAAATAAGCAAAGAAGTTGATGAAATTTGTAGGAAAATTTTTGCAATTAAATTGGTATTTTTACCAATTTTAATGAATTTTGCTCATTTTGTATGTATTTTTGAAAGATTTTTTACTTTTAAAATGTTGTGATTTTTTTTTTTGAGATTTTCAGTTTGGAAAAATATTTCAATTGACTGCAGAAATATTGAAATTTGTTTTTTGTTTTTTAGGAATTTTTTGTATTTTTTTGGATTTTAATTGATTTTGAATGAATTTTTGAATTGTTAAATGTATTTTTAGGTTTTGTCGGGTTTGGAAATTAAAAATTCGGGAATATATACCCGGGAATGGATTGGGTGTTAGCTACGTGTGAACAACTGGCTGGGGCACACCACCGCACAGACAAGCTAACGCGCGTCCCCGCGCGTGAACGGCCGCTAAGCACGCACGAACCTGCACATACGACTCCACGCATGCAAACGACAGTCGGGGGAGGGTGGGGTGAAGGCAACGGGGGCAGGGGGGTGGGGTCTAGTTAAGGGGGGTTGGGTGGGAATGGGGTTTTAGGGAGGTTTATGAGAATGGGGGAAACGGGGGTGTGCTCGTGGTGGGTATGGGGGTGTAGGGTTAGGATAATGGGGGAAAATAGGGGTAGTTAGGGTGGGGGGTTAGTGGTGTGTGTAGGGGAGTGTATAGGGTAGGGTGGTGGTGGTGTGTGTGTGAAAGGGGGGTTGATGACTGGTGTGTGTGAATGGGGGTTATGAGGGTGGGGGTGTGTGAGTGGGTGTGAATGGGGGTTATGAGGGTGGGTTGGGATTGGGTGGGACTGGGGGCCTGTGGGGGTGGGAAGGGAGGCGCCCATGGGGGGAGGGTTATAGGGTGGGTGCGAGTGGTGGGCGGCAAGAGGCGGGCCCAGGGGGCGGTGGGGCTCACAGCGAGGCGGCGTCGACAGCGGCGGGGGCGTCCATTGGAGGGTGAGGCAACGGACGGCGGCGAGGGCGTCCACTGGAGGGCAAGACGACGGACGGCGGGCGGAGGCGAGGAGGAAGGGACCGGGCGGCACGGCAGGTGGTGGCGGGAGGGAATGCCGCAGGCTGGCGTCGACCAGGGCGGCGACGTCCACAGGAGCGACGGGGGCGGCCAACGGGCGGGGCGGCCAGGCGCAGGCGAGGAGGAAGGGACCACAGGAGCGCCAAGCGGGCGTACGGGCGGCAGGCAGGGGAGAGGAGGGAGGGAGGAGAAGAGGAGGAGGAGGAGGAAGTTGAGGATGAGGAAAAAGATGGAGAAGAGGAGGAGGAGGAAGGATGGAGAAGAGGAGGAAGGGAGAGGGAGGGAGAAGGGGACGTAGGGGGGGAGATGGGGAGGGAGGTGGTTGGGGGTCGGGGAGAGAGAAAGGGGGGGTGGTTGGGAGAGGGGAGGGTGCCTGTGGGGGGAGGGAGGGAGATAAGTAAAATTTTTAAAAAAATAATAAAGAAAAATTGTTTTTAAATATTAAATAAATTAAATAAAAGAAAGGCGTGCCCCCGTCCCGCGCGCATGCGCGGGGCGGGGTAAAAAAATTTACCGTGACGGAATCGGAATGTCTCTAGGACATCGGCACGAGGTACGTGGACGCGACCGGGGGCGTGTGGAAACGCGTGAAATCGAAAACGAGCGCGTTCACGTGCGCGACGAGTCGCGCGAAACACGTATAAACCAGGAAAAATTAATATCTCAATCCGGGCATCGAAACGAAATGTCGTAAAAACAAAAATTGGGCAGAGAGCAAGGGAAAGACAAAGGAAATGTGCAACGGGGGTTCCGGGGGGGTAAAGGGTGTTCACATGCAAAAATGCAAAAAACGGGTCCAAAAACGCAAACAAATAAAAATATCAGAAGATCCGTGCATCGGAACGAGGTGCAGGAAGAAGAAAAAATGTGCAAAAAGACGTGCCCGACAATCCTATCATGTCAAAACATGGTTCTGATTGAGATAAGATACGTTCACATGGGAAAAACCCAAAAAATAGACCCGAAAATGGAATCGAAAATTAATATTGGACGAATTGCTTGCTGGAATGACATGTAATAAAAAGGAAAAATGTCCGCAAGAAGGGGTGGCATAGGGTTGTCATGTTAGAACACAGTTCCAGCGGAAGTAGGAGGGGTTCACATGCAAAAAACACCAAAAATACACCCGAAAACACATTTTAAAATTAATAATTAAAAATCCAGAAGTCAAAATAGGGGGGAGAAAAAAGGAAAAAGGTGGGGGAAGGTGCATAGACACGGCTGTCAAATCAAAGTGAAATTCCGATGCAAACAGGGTAGGTTCGCATGGAAAAATGTCAAAAAGACGCACAAAAAAGTCTCGAGAAACCGCAAAAATTAATATTGGACAAACCGTGCATCGGAAGGACACGGAGTAAAAAGGAAAAATGTCAAGGAGAAAGTGATTGGTAGGGCTATGACGTCAGATCACGGTTTCGAAACAAGAAAAGCACGTTCACATAGAAAACCGTCCAAAGTACGCAAAATACTTCACAAATTACTAACTTTAGAACCGGATGTCGGAACAGGGGTTGGTAAAAAGGAAAAATGGTCAGTTCAAAGGGATGAACAACGCTATAAGGTTGGATGTGGATTTTGGTGAACATAGGGTGCATTCACATAGAAACATAGCAAAATAAGGGAAAAAGAGAAATGGAGGAGGAGGAGCCCCAAGGGAGGGGTGACAGGAGACGGGTAGGTGAGGAAGGGACCCCAGGAGGGTAACAGAAAGTCATGGCATACATGCATTAGCAGGTTGAGGCATATGCAGAGGGGTATGCAATGTAGACACGCAGGGACGCGTCCCCACACTTAAGACCTTAATGGATAGGGTTAACTGAGCAACAGGGACCTAGGACCACTTCAATAGACCAACCGCTAACATCCCCGCACTTAAAACATGAACATCACTGACAACACAAGGTAGAGGGTTAGAAAAACTTGGCCCATGTTGTTGAGAATCAAGGTTGACTGTCGATGGCATGTCCACTGTCGTTGTCGGCTGCAGGAAGTGCCAAGGTATCTTCACAGCACACATCCTTCATGGCAGGGACCACGCGGCAGCACCCAGGGAGGTAGTTGAGGGATGAATCACGTCAAGTCGGTGTCGCTGACGAAGGAGAGTCACTCAGCTTACAACACTCAGATGGGATGAGAGAATAGTCACTCGCCCCATTACTAATATCACTCGATGAATAATAATTAAAACCCATATCACACACCCGGTTTAGGAAGCGACAAAGGAATGGTGCAGAGGGAGTATGCAAAGGTGCATAGTTGATGGTGCATCAGTGCGTCCAACCCGTCTGGCATAGGTGCAAGCAGGAAGGCCAAGGAGCCTTGCAGTGTAGTGTACAGAACATGGTGACGTGTCCTGTGATGATGGTAGAGACCCGGCTTGTGGGTGCATAGGGAAACGGGAACATACCTGACTCCAAAGGTCATAACGTCCCTTAATCTCACCTCTTGGTAATTGATTGAAGAAACTCCAGTCACACTCAGCCCACCCTCTGTCTCACGCTCTGTTGATAGATATAGGAGGGCAACCATGTCCTGAAACCCATTGATGTAATCCTCACGGTCACTTGTGCAGAGGTTGTATGCCTTGTGCGCATTTGATGGTGCAACTGTGCATCCCGCCCTGTGCCGGCATACAGTGCGAGAAGGAAGGCCAAGGAGCCTTATGGTGCAGTGCACAAAAACAAATTGTGCTTTGTGCATTGAGAGGCCCATCCCGTGCGTACTTCATTCACACTTCTCACCTCTCATTTGATTTGAAGGGAAAAGACTGGTCTCTCGTCCCACCCTCTGTCTCACACTCCGTTGATAGTTACAGAGAGCAACCATACTCACTTCCCCATCCGGTTAGGATGAAAGCTCGCGTCACTCGATTGTTTGTCGATGAAGATCGCGTCGTCAGTTGTTGAAGAGGCATACCCAGGGAGGTAGCCATCAGATCGAACGTTGTGTTGGATAGGACATGTCGTCTGCTAGAGGACAGTTAGACGCTCTGTAGAGAGACCCAGGACATAGCGTACCAAGGGAGGTAGCTTCGGAACTGGATCTTGGGGATGTCAATTGATGAATCCACTTTCTGGATTGCTGGGTGTTGCTACCTTTTCCACAGCCAGCTTCTCGCCCAAGGGTGTTAAACTCCTTTTCTTGGAACGAGGCTTGCTATGACAGGGAATTTCTTCATTTTCTCCCATAACAATCTTTTTTCCCTTTTTTTGTTGTTTTTCTCTTTTTTTTTTCATGTTTTATTGTTTTTTTCTCCTATTCCCGAGGGTGTCTCCACATTTTCTCGAAGGCATGACAAGGACCGAAGTCCTTTTCTCCCATGACCGATATGTATATTTTTTTCTTTTTTTGAATTAGGCAAGGGAATGGTAGAAATACCATTTGTCAGAACCAACCTCGCCTTTGCCGCTGGTGGAAAATAGAGGATAAGAGATCAAGGCTAGAAGGTGGGGCTGAGGGGATAGAGGGTTGCGTCCACCTCATCAGGAGTGGCTGAAGAACGGCTATCAGAAGTAGCATCATAAGAGTTACAGTGTCACGCCAACGGGGGAAAGGATCAGTTGACCGTGATTGTCAAGATCCCCAAGGGGGGAAGTACTTCTTCAGGCGATATCCATTGATTAGGAAGGGATCATCAGAGACATCAACGGTCTGCACTTGGATAGAGCCATTAGGGTTGACAGCAAGTACCTTATATGGGCCCATCCACCGCTGTTGAAGCTGGCCAGGAAACTTGCCAAATCGTGAATCATAGGCTAGGATCAAATCACCTTCTTTGAACTCCTTGTGCTTGATGAAGCTGTCATGGTAAGCCTTACGTCGAGCTTGCGTGGCTTCCATGCATTATAGAGCCATCCTGCGATTTTCGTCCAAACATTCCAGGTGTAGGAGATGGCGTTGCAGTGAACCATCGTCCCCCAAACGCTCTTTGATAGCCACTCGCAAAGAGGGCAATTCCAGTTCAACATGGAAAACAACTTCTATACCATACACCAGCTGGAAGGGTGTCTGTCCTGTTGCTGCTTTATGGGAGGTTCTGTACGCCCAGAGGGTCTCCGTAAGTTGATCATCACAATCACAACGATATGCAGCAATTGTTCTTGTCAGAATCGAGCAGAGAATGCGATTCGTGACTTCGACTTGGCCATTGGCTCTAGGGTAATAAGGGGTGGACTTGCGATGGCGGATCTTATACAGCTTTGTCAACTCTTCCATGACTTTATTAATGAAATGAGTGCCTCTATCACTTACCAGCTCGAGGGGACTGCCAAAATGGGTGATGATATTCTCGTACATGAACATGGCCACACTGTTACCATCGTCCCGTTTTAGGGCTTTAGCTTCACACCACTTTGTGACATAATCCGTACATACTAGGATGTATCTGTTCTGTTTCCTTCTGGTGGGAGGATCGATTGGGCCGAGGAAGTCGATGCCCCACTTCTCAAACGGCTTCAAATGAAGAATAGGTTGTAGTGGCATGGCACTTGTTTTGGTGGGTTTCCCCATTCGCTGAGAAGCATCACATCGCTTGCAGTAATCATAAGCATCCTTGTGGAGGGTCGGCCACCAGTAACCTGCTAACAGAGCTTTCCTGGCTGTAGCTTCTCCTGTAAAGTGGCCTCCACATGGCTCGTCATGGCAAGCCTTCAGAACAATCTCGATCTCATCTCCTGCAACACATCTTCTGAGCACTTCATCTTTGCCTTTCTTGTACAATGCTCCACCTAACAGGGTGTAGGGGGCTGATTTTAACATAAGCTTCTTTCTATCCCGACTAGAAATGCCAGGAGGGTACTGTTGGGTTGCCAAATCAGATTGGCGATGTCTGCATACCAGGGGGTTACAGTTTCTACCAGGAATAGGGAAGCATCAGGGAGGTCTGGATCATCTTGCTCCTCATCTGCAATCTGTGGGATATGCGTCAGCCAGAACATGGGAACGACCAGGTTTGGTAATTACCTCAAAATCGAACTCCTGGAATAGAAGAAGCCATCTCATCATTCGTCCTTTCACGTCTGCTTTGTTCATCAGGAAGGACAGGGCCTCATGATCCACATAAAATTTAAAGTGGGTAGACAGTAGGTAGTGGCGAAACTTCTCTAGGGCAAACACCATTGCCAAGCACTCTAGCTCTGTCATTGTGTAGTTCCGTTCCCTATCAGTGACTTTTTGGCTTGCATAATAGATCGGTTGATCTAATTTCGAGGGGCCCATTTGACATAGGATAGCACCTAGCCCTTCAACTGATGCATCAGTGTGTACATGAAACTCCTTTGTCCAATCAAGAGGCTGTAAAATAGGTGCCTCAATCAGGCATTGTTTTAGGGTATTAAAGGCTTTGTCACATTCTTCCGTCCAAACAAACTCTGCATCTTTCCTCAAAAGCTTGTGCAAGGAGGTTGCCTTTGTTGCAAAATGGGCTATGAACCTTCTGTAGCAGCCCACATGGCCTAGGAATCCCCTCAACTGTTTGAGGTTGGTGGGTGCTATCAGAGCTGCAATCTTTTCGATCTTTGCAGGGTCTGTTGTTATCCCTTGTGTAGAGACAATGTGGCCCAACATAACTCCAGAAGAGACCCCAAAGATGCATTTGTCAGGGTTGAGGGAGATCCCATACTCCCGGCATCAGTCAAAGCATTGTTCCAAATGTCCCCAGTGTTCACGGATCAAACTATAGACACAGAAGTCATCCAAATATACCTCAATAAAGTCGTGCACATGATTTTGGAATGCGGCCATCATAACTCGCTGGAAAGTAGTAGGGGCATTGCAGAGCCCAAACGGCATCACTCGGTAAGCGTAGGTCCCCCATTCTGTGGTGAAGGTTGTTTTGGATTGATCTTCTTCTGCTATCTGCACTTGGTTGTATCCACTGAATCCATCCAGAAGGGAATAAAGCTCACGTCTTGCCACTGTGTCCAACAGTTGGTCTGTGTAAGGGATAGGAAAGTGATCCTTCTTCATCTTGGAATTCAACTTGCGGAAATCCACACATATACGAAGCTTGCCATTCTTCTTGGGTACAACCACGATGGGTGAGACCCATTCACTATTTGCAACTGGATAGATGAACTTGGCTTCCACAAGCTTCAGCAGCTCTGCTTTCACCAATGTGGAATAATTCCGGTTCATTCGCCTCTGTCGTTGCCGTATTGGCTTGGCATCAGGCTCCAAGTCAATATGATGATGACATATTATGGGATCAATCCCCTTTAGGTCTTTGTAGGACCATGCAAACACGTCCAAATTCTCTTTCAACAAGTTGTACAAAGTTGACAACTCCTCTTCTGGTAGGCTGCTACCCACCTGCAAATGGCGTTCAGTGCCATCTGCATCCACAAAAGTTAACTGCCTTTCACCTTCTACTTCACGGATGAAGGTCCCACGGACTGCTTCTGGTTACAAATCCGACTCCTTCAAGGGGGTGGTGTTCTCTTCTGATGTCCCACTAGACCCAACGTCTTTTTGCAGTAAGGACTTAGGTTGCCCCTTGAGATGTTGAAATGGGATTAGAACCGTTTCGGGTTTGGTTTCAAGATTAGTTACCTCTTGGCTTGAAGACTCATCTTCTGATGACACATCCAGGAACATCACATAACAGGGACCCTCTGATGCCTGTTGGAATCGTGAGACTAGTGCTTGTTGGCACGGTGCATCATCATCATCTTTTCTTGGCAAAGGTGGGTGAGGGCAGCATAAGCCACTGCTGAAAGATGGCTTGTTCTTCTTCAACCATTTCTTATAAGGATTTTGCATATGAGAAAATCCATTTACCAAACCAAATGGTACCATCATCATTCTGTCCCATAGCATGAGCTCGTCTGCTTCCGATGCTTCTAGAACTTCTTCTTCATATATATCTTCTTCAGGTGGGATAGACTCTTCCGTCTCGCTTTCATAACCTTCTTCTTCAAGATCATCTCCATCCTCTTCGGTCTCTGTCTCTGTCTCTGTAGGAGCTCTGTAAGAGAAGAACATGTTCTCTGTTTCATCTTCTGCCTCTGTCTCTGGCTCTACTATGGCCATGTAACAGGGAGAGCAGTACATCCATGCTTCTATCTCACTATCAGAAGTGATTTCGAAAATCGTTCCTAGTTCAGGCAGGAAGTATTCACCCATTGACAGGGACTTTGCATCTTTTGGGAGTTGGCTTACAGTATCCACTGTTAAGGAACATGCCACTGTTTTCTTGGGAAGGATATGTTTGATACCATCTTCGTCTGCTGATGTTCCATCTATAGCCCCATTAGGGGAGTCAGAAGATAATTCCAAGGAGGTGGATCCGTGTCCTTTTTGAGCACCATATAGCTTCAGCACCACTTTATTAGTCCTCTACCCAAGGTCAAGGTTCCTTTGAACCAATCCGTCCTTGCTTTGGCTTCAAAAATCCATGGTCTGCCTAGTAATAGGGGGTAGGATGTACCATAAGAGTTTGGCTTCACCACCAAATAGGTTAGCCAATAATTTTTTCCAGCCACTGTAGTCTTCACATATGGGAGAATGCCCAAAGGCTTGATTATGCTCTGATCTACCAGTCTGATGAGCCATTGGGTTGGTTGCACACCTTGTAGGCCTAGATTCTTCATTGTCACATCCGTCATAATGTTCACTGATGAACCACCATCAATCAGTGCATTTGCAATAAAGCAGCCTTCTATCCACACACCAGTCTCTGGGGTACCCGGATCTAGGAAGGCGTTAACCACGTCCACTTCTTTTACAGGCTCTGGATCTTTGTTGGACTTTGTTGTTGTTGAGGGAGCAATCCTTAAGCCACGTCTTCTTGTTAGTATACTTTTGAACCTTTTTCGAAAACTGGGAGACAACATCAATAACTGTCAGAATGTGAGGTTTGGTTTAAAGGTATCTAGATCTATGACCAAATCATATTCCTTAATAGGATCCACTGGCTTCTCTAACCGGTTAGGGAATGGGGCAACACCCATTTTCATTTTCCTTTTTTCTTCCAATCGGGGCATCATGGGGACTTCTTCTGCCACTTATGGCACCTTCTCCTCTTCTATCTCCTAGACCTCTGGTCCTGTCTCTGGAATTGTCTCTGTGACTCTCTGTGGCACTGTAGTGCTCTGTACGGCATTGTAAGGCTCTATTATGTTATGTTCTTCTGGTGGAAGATTGAACTTCACTGTTCTGGCAGGAGGATTATTTTCTTTCTGGATAGGTGGTTCCTTCTTCTTTGCACGCGTGATAGCAACAACTTCCAATTCCACTAAATTGGAGGTAGGATCTTGGGCCTTGGCCGGATTATCAGTAGCACTGTTTTTCACTGGGGCTGGGCTTGGACAATCTTTTGCAGTGTGGCCTTCTCCTTTGCATCGACTGCATAAGGTCTTGTAATCCACTGAACTTTTGGGATTTGGACAATTTGGTGAAATGTATCCCTTTTCTCTGCATCTGTAACACTCCACTTCTGATCTCTGACCACTGCCAGACTGTCTTCCTCTGTAACTTTGAGATGGAAATCTTCTGGGTCCAAAATTAGGACCAAACTCCCTAGGATTTGGTCCAATATCCTGTGTTGTCATTTTGGATTCCAGCAAGTTGAATCTTGCGTCTTCTTCCTTCCTTCTCCTATCATGCATCTCCTTCAGAGAGCAAATATCCTTTGTATGGTTCTTCCGCAAACAGTAGGAACAGAAAGCTCCAGGGACTGTTGGCTTTCGTGTACATTCAGTGGCTAAATGGCCTGCTTGATGACACTTACCACACTAAGTATTTGACCGCATCACATCTCTTCCTGCTCCTGTAACGTTGGCTATGCTAGCGGTATTCACTTTCAGCGTCTGCAACTGCTCTATAATCACATCCATCAACTCCTTTTTGATATTTGCAACTAAGTTGGATAAATAATCCTTCAAGATTTCTCCTCCTAGGGTACTGGCAGTAGGGTTTTGAGGAGTCTCTGTAATCACTGCATAAACAGGTTGGGCCGGTGCAGAGGGGTCTCTATTCTGATTCTGATTCAGAGCTCCTGTTTGAACTGTTGGCTGTTGGCTCCAGTTGGTAGGGTTCCACTGTTGCTGCTGATTTGGCATTGGGGAAATCGGTTGGGACCATTGTTGTTGTGGTTGAACCATCATTTGAGGCATTGATTGTGGCCACTGTGGATTTGGTGCACTGTACTGTGATACTGGGGGCATCTGTTGGTAGGGGTAGGGGACTGTCCCTGGGACTGCATTTGGTGGATATATCATTCCTGACATCAGAGGAGGTAGGACTCCTCTTCTTGGATTCATCACCAATCTAGCTTCCACTTCATCGTACAGTCTTGCACCTTCTGTTGCAGCTTGCAGTGTGGCTGGTCTTTGCAGCTCCACAAACTTACGTACTTCTGGTTGTAATCCTCTTAGAAACACTCCCTTCTGAATGCCATCATCTAGATTATGGTTAGTCCATCTCTTTAGGATGGATTCCATTCATGAGACATAAGCTTCTACTCTTTCTCCAGAGGACTGACTTAAATTTATAAATTCCTCTCACATCCGCTCTTCAAAACCTTCATGTCGGAATTTAGTGAGGAAGGCCAACTTCAGGTCGTCCCATGTGCCAAAAGTTCCTGCTACTTGTCTCTCATATCACTGAAACGCCGCGCCCTTGAAAGTAGCGGGGAATATTGCCAACCAATGCTTAGGGGTCCTGGCATTGTTAGCCACACATGCTACCATAAACTCTGCTATATGAAGATTAGGGTCTTCATTGTACTCTCCCTTAAAAATTGGCAATGGAACTACATTCGCTGGCCTGTCATCAATATTTCCAGGACGGATCTGGCTTGGAAGTGGACCTCCAGCAGGAGGAGGAAGGGCTTGATGTGCCATTGGGACTTCTGTAAAGAGTTTCGCAGGGGCGTCAAAGGCGGCTTCTCCTGCGAGCTCGTTCTCGGCTTTGATTCTTGCCTTCTCTCTTCTCACGTACCTCTGGACTCGTTCTAACGCTTGCCTCTTTATTGTGTCATTCATCAGGGGGTTGGCTCCACTATGTTGTTAGTGCTCCATAGAGGGATAACAGAAGGCTTCAGTCTCTGGAGGACTCTCTTGCCAACATTTCTTCTACTTCTTCCTTTTCAACGTCTCTGAATTTTGCTTTCATGCCACTGCACAGAGGAAGGTATTCGGTTCTGAAGGTGTCAAAATGCATACGTCTAAGCATTGTGGTGGTGCCATCATCATAGTAATGCCAGCTTTTGATGGTTTCAACAGTGTATGTTGTAAAGAACACTCTGTCCACCAACTTCTAGTGGGTTGCCAATTGAACAAGCAGAAGATTATCAGTACACCAAGCATCCCATGTATCTTGCTATTGAGCATCCATGAACAAATTCCAACTCTTTTCCTTCTTATTTTTGTGAACCTCCACAGACCAAGACTCTTGAAGCTTCTTCACAATCTCCCACTTGATGATGTCTGGAAACTTATCAATGAATGCCAAATCTTCCATGGATGGTCATTCTCTCCGTTTCTGCTCTTCATTTTGTTCCCAAACAGTTTGCCACCAAGATGCAAGTTTCTGCTGCTTCAACAGGAAGAGGAAACTGTCCACCACATAGAGCATGCATCATGATGGTGATGTGTTTCCGCCATTGTGGGATGAACTTCTTGTGGAAAGTGGCTTTGATTATGAGAAATTCCAACTCTTCAGTGGAAAAAGGAACTTTACAAACATCCATTGAATTCTTCTCTTCTTGGCAATGCCATTTCCTTCATTTTCAGCCTCTTCTGGTTCTTGTTGATGGCAAGATTCCCCGGCTGCGCACCAAAAACATGGAGCCCCAAGAGGAACACCAAGGAAAAGGGAATTCTCTTGCAAGAAAATCTATCTTGTAACATCAACAAGCTTTTATTTCATTCTTTTGATCATCAAAACAAAGAAAACAACAATTCTTCACGCAGCATCATAGTAGATATCTCCCACGGATTTGATAGAATCAACCATATTCTCCAATATCTTCACAAAATCCATCAATAGAACAAAGAACACAACGGAATACACCATCTTTGAATGGAAATATATCACATAGTATTCATCTTCAATGTCTTCATAGTTCTCTTTCTCAATCTCTCATTTACAGTTACACCGTTTTGATAGAATTGACTATCTCTGACTCTCTCTCTCTCTCTCTCTCTCTCTCCATCAATAGTACATCATATCCTCACTACAATCACTCAATAATCACCCTCAATAATCCTTCTTAGGTCGTGGATACACCTCCCAAGAGGTATGTCTGATATGAAGAGGCACCAGAGCCACTACAGTGTCTTTTCATAGCTCACCACTGTCACTTCACTCTAGTCTTTACTTGAGTCTTCAGCAGCTACTTCTTTGAATTCTTTTAGCTCTTTTGCACTTGTATTCACCTCTTTCCAAGGCTAAAAAACTTTCCCAAGCTACACTCTCATCCAATAGAACACATACAGAGGCATACAGAAGGTCTACAGAGGCTCACAGAAGCTCAACAGAAAGCATCAAAACCACATAACTCATACGAAAACCATTCCAAACCATCAAAAATCACTCAATAAGCTTTCAAAAAATCTCAAAACCTATCAATCAATACTCCATCCTTCCATTTAGAGAGAAAACAGAACAGAATAGAAGCTCAACAGCAGCTAACAGGACTAAACAGAACATATTAGAACATCAACAGAACTTCACATCTCTACTAATAAACATCATGAGCTTAATAAAACCATTCCAGCCTATCCAAAACACTCTCAAACCACTTCCAAACCAATCAATCATCTCATAAAATCAACCATTCAGCTCTCAAAAACAACAAAAATCAGTCAAAAATAGGTCATTTCAACACTCACAACGTGTTAGAAATTGAATTCCACTGTATATTTAGCACTATTTTATACCTTAGAATTAGTGTGCATGTAGTTTTTTGGATCACCATGTATGAAGCAACCTTTATCTTTCGTATGATGTTTCACCTAAAAGTTAGGGCGCACATTTAAAAACGTCAGACAATTGTATTCAAGGGGTCATTGTATGATCAAGAATGAAATAAAATGAGTGATAGTGCCCTGAAATGGCGGCTGATGTTTGATCCTATTGTTCTTTGGTTGTTTCTTGAGTATTAGTGTTGTTCTCTTTCAATTTATTTAACTAATGATGGCTATGGTGATAGTAAACAATGTAATATTTGATGGAAAATAGTTCTGTGTTGCTGAATCTGATAGGTGCTTCATGTTTGGATATATCTTCTAAATGTTATATGGTATCAATAGTTGCAATTTTATTTAGGAATTTTTTTGCAATACAATGGTGTTTTCATGCAGAATAATGTCTTGATTATCATGGAATTTGAAGAAGCCGTAACATTTACCCATGGAGGCGTCTACTTGGAAACCATCATCATACCTTGATTCTTTTCCATGGCTTTTGTAGGAAATAGAGTAAAATCTGAATAGGTTAGCTTGCTGTATTAAAATTATGCCATAAAAATAATTGCTCTACAGTCATCAAAATTGGATTTTTATGGCATGGCTGGATACTAGGGATTGTCCTCTACATTTCTATAGCTCATATATGGTGAATTGGACATTTCTTCTTCAAGTTATGGCCATTCTTGTGTAGCAGCCTCTTTTGGATAGTTTCAAGTAGTATACTTAGATTTCATACTTGTACTTCATTGACATATGAGATCTTCTTCAACTTGGAGTTTCATTTCAACATGGATTCATTACTTACAAAGCTATCATTGTGATCTTTCCTTGTAAATTATCCGAATTCTAGCTTTGAGGACAAAGCTCTTTTAGGTCAAGATGACTTGTAATAAAGCATAAATGCCTTAGTCTAGGGTAGGCTAGGGTTAAGTATCAAAGGTGGAGATGTAACATGTGAAGTATCTTTTTGCCATTTTACAACATTACATGTTTGAGGACTCAACCTCCCACTATCTAAGAGGGTGAATACTCTTGGCCACCATAGCTTGGGGTGCATACCATGCTGCAACCACTCATCGTTTGATTCTCAGCCAACATTGGTAATATCATTTCATGCCTAGCCACATTGGCTTTGGTTTCTTGGCATTTTATGTCTATTTCTTGTATTTTCAGTTTAATGGCTTCTTGTAGGAATTAGCTTCTTTACATTAGGTTTCCCTGTAAACCTAATGACCCTAAAGTCTAGAATGCATTCCACATTGGAAACAATCACATGGACTTTAGTGATGCAACTTTTAGGTTGTCTTAGACTATCATCAGCCATTCAGAGAATCGTGGAGGCATCTTTTTTTATTTCTAATCCCAACCTCTCCACCAATTCCGAACTCATAATGTTGATGGAGGATGATGTATCCACAATAGCATGGTCCACTAATATTCCATCAACATATGCTACCACCCTTGGAGAATTATTTTTAGCATATTCAAACCAATAGTTTCCTACTTGCACTATTCCCAAGGGCTCAACGATATACCCAGTGCGAAGAATCTTCGTAAATTTTTTGTGCACTCTTGGAGACAACTTGATTAATTGCAAGAGGTTTACATCCGGATTAACTTTGCAAAGTGAACTCACTAAATCAAATTCATGATATCTAGCAAGAGCTCGCTTTTGTCGCCAAACCATTCTCTTCTTTGGTCTTTGAATCGGCTTTGGTGCCTCTTTCTTGGCTTTTTCCTTCTTCTTTGGCAATTCCTTATCTTCTTGGGGTCAGCTTTACCATCTACAGCTTTGAGAGGTCTGCCTTCCGTATCAGGATTGAGGACTTGCATCCCCTTATTATCTTGCTTAGGGTTTCCCTCGGCAGGTTTTACCTTGTCTTTGTCCGCTTCTTTACCCTTTTGACCTCTTGTAATAATTCGTAGGTTAGAAGCTTCAGTGCCATCAACACAAATAATTTCAATAAGATTGAATCCATTGCCACTAGGCATCTCCTCTACCATAAATTTCCCTCTTTGTAGTATTTGCTTTGGTCCCTCATCTTGCTCACAATTATTTCCTTGTGCATGATGATTAACTGGACCTAGTTGTTTACTTTCTTATTGGAGAGAGCTAATCTTGCTCCAACAAGTACTAGCTTAGTGGCCGGACTTTGCACATATGTCATATTTAACATTTGGACAATTCCTAGGGAAATGTTGCCAGCCACACTACTTATAGCCGAATCTTGAGGGGGCACCCTCTTCAAGGCATCGACTCCCTACTACTGCCTCTTAAGAAAATTGACATCAATGGGGCTATTTGCCTATATTGTTTGGTGATCATGTCAATATAATGCTTCATCATATCCTTAACTTCACCAAGGACAATCGAGGCACTTGACTCATAGCTGTGATCATCTACCTATCATTCCTTTGGTCTAACCACTTGGTTGGGAATTGGCTATTGGTTGCATAGAATAATAGTAGGATTTATTGGCTGGCTTCCAACATTTGGTGAGCCATTTGATTAGCCATAGGCATGGTCGCACTAGGAGGAGTTGGAAACATGGGCACATTTTGAATCATGCTTCCTCTCCCATTAGGAGGACTCATGGGTATCCCTTGACTGCCATTCCTCAATGCTAAAGGATTTCCAATACCTAGACTCTGATTCTAGTTTGCCTAGAGGTATAATCCACTTGTAATCACGATTCTATCTCCTCTGCTCTTATAATAGCCGTATCAATGTCGGTAAGAGCAACACTACTCAACTACACTTGAATGTTAAAATCCAACCCATTAAAAAAGTATCGCAATTGAGCAGAAGTTGGAATAGGAATATAGGTTTGCAACTTACGAAATATTTCATTCAGCTTCTTGGCATACCCATGAACATTTTTGTGAGGTTTTTGATGTGTTACATTAAGGACATATTGCCAATATTGGCCTCCCTTTTAGGAGAAAACTCTCTTCAAAAGGCTGCAAAGAAAAAGTCAATCATAGTTGTGGTTCTAGCTTTTAGGTTGTGACACCATACTGTAGCTCATACTTTTTGAATTCATTGATATTATCTTTTGCATCTTCCTCTACTAACCCATTAAAAATGGGTAGAGGAAACCCTAAGGCTTGCAAGTTTGGTGTTCCTACTAGAATGGCAATGGGTTGCGCCATGATGACAACTAAATTTGCTAAAGGAGTTTGGATGATCGAAACTATTACTCCAGTCGAAGTGGATAGACTAATTGAAAGGGGGGAAGTACTAGAACTTCCTCCTCCTAACAGACTATGCGTCGAGATAGGGTTATTAAGACCCCTCCCTTTTAGGAAAATTGGAACACTCCTTTGTAGAAAATATCTCCTAATAATTTTGGCTCGTCATCTAGCTCGTTCAGCTCTTTCTTCCTTTTGAAGTTTGGCTTGACAGTCTTTTGAATCTATCCCACTACCTTTTGGCATACACTAATAAACTAGTTCCTCTTGACTGAGATTTGTAAACCACCACTAATTAGCAGCCCCTGGAAAACACACCACCTATCGAAACCTAAAATGGGCCCAACACTGGCTTTAACGCACTAGCTGGGCCTCTACTACTCACCTAAAATCACCCCACACGGCCTCGTAGCCAGGAGCTTCTATAAACTGTGCATTTGCACGATTTTGTAGTCCAACACATAAGTCTTTCCCCACTCCTCAAAGGGATTCCCTAAACATGCTGGTGTTATACACCACATAGCACACACATAGGAAGCACCCTTGGGTTGATAATTTCGGCTCCACTATGGCTCTCCTATACCTTGGGGATTGGCCCTTAGATGCACCGTAAACATAAAACACATTTGAAACAAAGTCCACTCTTTTGATAAATTATCCAGGAGATAATAGATAAACCTCACCAAATAACCCTTAAGGAACCGAATATATAGCCCTATGGTTTGGGATACCTCACACTCTCAACATGGGGTCATCACTTATACAAACATGTGCTATATGCATCCAGGATATACGATACCATGGAGTGCATCAATGCAAGTGTGAATATGATCATCGTGATCAAACAAATATTCATTGAAAATTAGCAATGTGAAAGTGTGAAGACAATTCTTTTCGTGATTTTCCTTCTACTACATGAGTGGTTCATTGCTTAAGGCTAGCACCGAGCTTCCTCATGCTACTAGTCCATTTTTAATTTAAATAACCACAAACTCTATATGATATGTACTATGAAACATTAGAGTTTAACTTACTTTAACCACTAAACAACCCCCTACTCCCTATTGTTTAAAATTTTGTATGTGTTGATAAATGTAAGCCATAGTTTTTAATGTATTTTTCTTTATTGAAAGCGATAAAAACTCTATCTAAAAAAAACATGGGGCTAGAATATCAAGATTGTGGGAGAGAAGGAAGGAGTCTCACTTGTAGCTTTCTTGCTTGCACAATAGGGGAATACACACAAAGGTGGAGGCTGAAAACTGTTTTTCTCTTCTTAGTTGTGTAAGCCAAAAAGAACTCTTATACAAAGAAATAGAAGAACCCTATATATGGGTCTCAAACCAAATTCAACTAACTAAGGTGGCATACTAACTGAGCCACGAACTAGAGTAGATAAGGATAGCTATCATGTAGCTATTATTCATGGGTGGTGTACCAACCGCATCTGTAACTAACACGTCGGTGACATAAATGCACAACGGTCACCCTGGCATATCACGAGTGGAGCTCCATATCTCAACACTCCCCCTCGAGCTCAATCCCAATTCCTGCACACCAAGCAGGTCTCTGAACTTGCGCAGCTTCTCTGCGCCCAATGCCTTCGTAAATATGTCAGCTACCTGATCCTCTGTGCTGACATAAACTAGATCAATAAGACCTAGTAAAACCCTCTCCCGCACATAGTGATAATGCACCTCAATGTGCTTTGTTCTAGCATGATAGACTGGGTTATTTGCCAAGTGTATACTACTCATGTTGTCACAATAAATGACAACTGGCCCATCTGTAGGCTGATGCATATCATAAAGTAGCTTATGCAACCAAGCTACCTCACATGCAGCCATTGCTGCACCCCTGTACTCAGCCTCTGTGCTTGACAAGGCAACTGTAGGCTGTTTCTTGCTGCTCCAAGTGATTGCAGCACTCCCAAAAGAGAACACATATCCACTGGTAGAACGTCTATCAGAAATGCTACCAGCCCAATCAGCATCAGTGTATCCATGTAACTGTATCTGAACCCCAGTCTCATAAAATAGTCCATACTGCAATGTGAACTTCACATACCTGAGTATGCATCTAGCCGCATCCAAATGCGATTTCCTTGGAGCCTGCATAAACTGACTTACCAATCCAATAGCATAGCTCAAATCTGGCCTGGTAATAGTCATATAAATCAAGCTTCCTACTATGCGTCTGTACATAGTAGGGTCTTCCAAAAGCTCACCTGCATCTGCGCTCAGCTTCACATTTTGCTCCAAAAGAACTGAAATAGGCTTACAGCCTGTCATCCCATATTTGGACAGCATGTCCAATCCATACTGCCTCTGCAAGAGCTATATCCCACTTGGTGATCTAATCACCTCAATGCCCAAGAAATAACACAGCTCTCCCAAATCCTTCATCTTAAACTTCTGCTTCAATAGCATTTTCACATGAAGGATAACTTCATCACTGTCACCTGTCATAATCAAATCATCAACATAAATGACAAGTAGCATAATACCTTTCTCTGTTTTTCTCACATAAAGTGAGAAATCTGCCTTGGAAATCTGAAAGCCAATAGTGACAAGATACTGTCCTATCTTGTCAGACCATGCTCTAGGTGCTTGCTTCAAGCCATACAAGGCTTTCTTCAACCTGCAAACAAACTCAGGATGAACATCATGCACATAACCTGGTGGCTGCTCCATATAGAACTCTTCTTGCAAGTCACCATGCAAGAAGGCATTCTTTACATCTATCTGATGTAAAGACCATTCCTTTGATGTAGCCATAGCAATGACTGCTCTTACGGTTGCCATCCTTGCAACCGGACTGAATGTTTCTTCATAGTCAATGCCATATGTTTGTGCATACCCCTTGACTACTAATCTTGCCTTGTATCTGTTCACAGAACCATCTGCATTGTGCTTCACCTTATAAACCCACTTACAGCCAATTGCATTCTTACCTTTAGGCAAAGGTACCAATTCCCATGTAGCATTTGCTTCCAAGGCATCCATTTCTTCATCCATGGCTTTCTCCCATTTTTCTTTTCCTATGGCTTGCTCAAAAGAAGTGGGTTCTGGTTCCTGTATCACTTTGACCATATATGCATAGTGAATGGCTGTAAATCCATCATATTTCAGCCTATCCACAGGATACCTAGCTCTCGTAGACCTGCGCAAAGTAGGTTCACTCCCAGGTGCTCTCAAAACATCCCTGGTCTTCCTTACTCCAGGTGTAACAATAGAAGGAATACCCAACTCATCATCAATGCTCTGCTCTGAGCCACTAGATTCACCATCCACATAAGAGTGACCTGCATTCACATCAAACATGGGCTGATCTACCTTCTCTTTTCCTTTTCGTGATACCTGCATACCACTATTTGCGCTGCCTTCAGAAGATTCTCCTGATCTCAATCTACCTGTCCATGGCAAAGAATGTGAACCACTGCTAGAGGACGCTCCATGTCCACTAATATCTTGTGACTGCTGCTGAGAATTCTGTGCAACATTACCATTTTGTGCATCTACATTATCAATCACATTTATTGGTTTATACCAGCTACTCATCTCATAAAAAACAACATCTCTGCTCACTGTAAACTTACGAGTAGAAGGGTTATAGCATCTATACCCTTTTTGCTGCAGAGAGTAACCAATAAAGATGCACTTCTCAGCTTTTGGATCCAACTTGGATCTCAACTCATCTGGGACATGTACATAGGCAATGCAACCAAAAATTTTCAAATGAGAAATATCTGGTTTCCTACTAGTATACCTCTCCTCTGGAGTCATCCCAGGTATTGCTGCAGTGGGAGTCCTGTTCATTATATAGACTGCTGTAGCAACTACTTTAGCCCAATAAAAATATGGCAAGTCTTTTTCATTGAGCATGGCACGAGATACCTCTCCAATAAGCTTGTTTTTTCTTTCTGCAATTCCATTTTGCTGTGGGGTATGACTGCATGAATATTGCTGCTTTATGCCATGCTCCTGCAAGAGCCTTGCAAACTCATTTGAGAGGTACTCTCCCCCTCCATCTGACCTTAGGCATTTTATTTGCAGGCATGTTTTTTTTTCAACCATAGCTTTAAGAGTTTTGAAATGCCCAAAAACTTCACTTTTCTTTTTCATAAAATACACCCAAACTTTTCTGCTATAGTCATCAATAAAAGTGACAAAATAATGACAGCCTCCAAGAGATGCAGCTTTAGTAGTCCACACATCAGAGTGGATTAATTCCAATGGCTTCTTACTCTCTTGAACATGTCTAGGAAATGGTTTCCTTGCCTGTTTTCCAAACTGACAGGCTTCACATACCTTATGCATTTCTGCAACCTTGAATTTTGGCAATCCTGCAACAATATTTTGGGCTGCATTGATTTAAGTCGCTGTACATTAACATGACCAATGCGTTTATGCCATATATCAATATCTGCAACTACACCGGTCCCATGTGTAAACATTACTGCACTCAATTCAGACATGTTTGCATCCAACGTAAACATTCTGCCCTTCTTCTTTCCTTTTGCTATCAAGCGACCTTTATTTTTCATATCCTCAACAAAGCATCCATGAGGATTAAATCTGACCTGCAAGCCCTGCTCAACCATTTGACCAATAGAAACCAGATTCTTGGTGATATTCGAGACATGAAATACATCGGACAGGTATTTCTTTTTCCCATCCTGCATAGACAAGGGAATTTTTCCAATCTGCACAATAGGATGTGCAGTATCATCACCAGTCTCCACAAATCCTGGTTTTTCCATTTTCCTTGCATCCTCCATCCATTCTGCATGACCTGTCATGTGGTTTGATGCACCTGAGTCAACATACCATACATCATTGCTTTCTTCGTCACTTGTCACAGAATTGTTCATGTGCTGCACCATGAACAAATGGTCATTTCTGTCATCACCCTGTCTACTAGAAGATGCATAATTCCCTTGTTGCAGTTTTCCATTCATGATGTCATTCTGCTTTTTATAGCAGTCTTTAGCCATATGACCCATGGGGGAAGGGTAGGGGTAGGGGGACCATGGTTGTGGGTGGTAGGGTACCCATGGGAGAAGGGTAGGGGTAGGGGGACCATGGGTGCCCATGGGAGGAAATGGGCGGGGTGCCCATGGGGGAAGGGTGGGGGTAGGGAAAAGGGTGTAGATGGGGGGGGAAGGGTGCCCGCGGGGTGTGGGTGGGGGTGCCAAGGGGTACTCGTCATAAAAGAAAGGCGTGTCCCCGTCCCACGTGCGTGGGCGGGGCGGGGTAAAAAAATTTGCCGTGACGGGATCGAAATAGCGCCGGGATGTCGGTACGGGGCACGCGGACGCGACCGGGGCGCGTGGAGATGCGTGAAATCGAAAATGGCCGCGTTCACGCGCAGGACGAGTCGCGCGAAACACGTAAAAATAAAGAAAAATTAATATCTCCCAATCCGGTCATCAAAACGAAATGCCGTAAAAACAAAAATTGTGCAGGACAGCAGGGGGAAGACAAGGGAAACGTGTAATGGGGGTTCCAAGGGGGGCGAGGTAAAGGGCGGTCACATGCAAAAACACAAAAAATGGGTCCAAAAATGCAATTAAAAATTAATATCGGAAGATCCGTGCATCGGAACGAGGTGCAGGAAAAAGAAAAAATGTGCAGAAAGACGTGCCTGACCATTCTATCATGTCAAAACATAGTTTCGACTGAGATAAGACGCGTTCACGTGAGAAAAACCCAAAAAATAGACCTGAAAATGGAATCGAAAATTAATATTGGACGAACCGCTTGCCGGAATGACATGTAGTCAAAAGGAAAAATGTCCCAGGAAAGGGGGTACAGGGTTGTCATGTCAAAACGCAGCCACGGCGGAAGTAGGAGGGGTTCACATGCAAAAAATACCAAAAATACACTTGAAAACACATTGAAAAATTAATAATTAAAACTCCAGAAGTCAAAAGAGGGGGGAGGAAAAATGAAAAAGGTGGGGGGAGGCGCGAGCGACACGGTTGTCAAATCAAATTGGAATTCTGACGCAAACAGGGCAGGTTCACATGAAAAAATGTCAAAAAGACGCAAGAAAAAGTTTTGAGAAATCGCAAAAATTAATATTAGACAAATCGTGCATCAAAATGACATGGAGTAAAAAGGAAAAATGTCAGAGAGAAAGTGATTGTCAGGGCTATAACGTCAGATCACGGTTTCGAAGCAAGAAAGCACGTTCACATGGAAAACCGTCTAATGTGCGTAAAATGCTTGAAAAATTAATAACTCGAAAACTTTGCACCGAAATAGGGGTAGGTAAAAAGGAAAAATGGGCACTTCAAAGGGATGAGCAGGCCTATAAGGTTGGATGTGGACTTCGGTGAACGTAAGGTACGTGCACACGGCAGGACAGCAAAATCAGGGAATGAAGGAGAACTGCAAGGGAACAGCCCCAAGGGTGGGTGGAAAATGGACGGGTGGATGGGAAAGGGACCCCATCAGGGTAAAAGCAAGGCATGGCATAGAGGCATTAGCAGGTTGAGGCATATGCAGAGGGGTATGCAATGTAGACGTGCAGGGACGCGTCCCCACACTTAAAACCTTAACGGGTAGGGTTAACCGAGCAACAAAGACCTAATACCACACAACAGACCAACTGCTAACGTCCCCACACTTACAACATGAACGTCACTGAGAAACAGAAGGTGTAGGGTTAGAAAAACTTGGCCCATATTGTTGAGGATCAAGGTTGATTATCGATGGCACTTCCACTGTCATTGTCGGCTGCAGGAGGTACCAAGGTTCACTCTAGCACACGTTCTTCATGGCAGGGATCATGTGGCAGCACCCAAGGAGGTAGCTGGTTGAAGGAATCACAGGAAATTCATCGATGGCGAGGGATATTACACTCAACTCACAATCACTCAAATGGAATGAAAGAACTGTCACTCGCCCCATGACTAATATCACTCGAGGAATAATGATTGAAACCCATATCTCGTACCCGGTTTAGAAATCGACAAGGGGGATGGTGCAGAGGGAGGATGCTAGGGTGCACAGTTGATGGTGCATTAGTGTGTCCAACCCGTCTGGCATAAGTGCAAGGAGGAAGGCAAGGGAGCCTTGCAGTGCAGTGTACAGAACAGGGTGGCGTGTCTTGTGATGACGGTAGAGACCCATCCCGTGGATGCATAGGGAAACGGGAACATACCTGACTCCAAGCGTCGTAATGTCCCTCAAATCTTGCCTCTCAATAAGTGATTGAGGAAACACCAGTCACACTCAACCCACCCTCTGTCTCACGCTCTGTTGATAGATATAGGAGGGCAACCCTTTCCTGAAACCCATTAATGTTATCCTCGTGGTCACTTGTGCAAAGGTTGTATGCCTTGTGCGCATTTGATGGTGCAACTGTGCATCCCGCCATGTGTCGACATACGGTGTGAGAAGGAAGGCCAGGGAGCCTTATGGTGCAGTGCACAGAAACAGATCGTGCTTTGTGCATTGAGAGGCCCGTCCCGTGCGTGCAACACTTCATTCGCACTTCTTACCTCTCATTTGATTTGAAGGGAAAGACTGGTCTCTCACCCCACCCTTTGTCTCACTCTCTGTTGATAATTACAGAGCGCAACCCATACTCACTTCCCCATCCGGTTAGGATGAAAGCTCGCGTCACTCAATTGTTTGTCGATGAAGATCGCGTCGTCAGTTGTTGAAGAGGCGTACCCAGGGAGGCAGTCATCAGATCGAACGTGGGGTTAGATAGGAACATGGCGTCTACTAGAGGACAATTAGACACTCTGCAGAGAGACCCAGGCCACAGCGTACCAAGGGAGGCAGCTTCGGAACTAGATCCTGGGGATATCAATTGATAAATCTACTTTTTGGACTGCTGGGTGTTGCCACCTTTTCCACAGCCAGCTTCCCGCCCAAGGGTGTTAAACACCTTTTCTTGGAGCGAGGCCTGCTATGACAGGAATTTCTTCCTTTTCTCCCATAACAGTTTTTTTTTGTTTTTCTTATCTTGTTTTTTTTTCTTCTCTTTTTTTTTTGTTTTTCCCTATTCCCGAGGGTGTCTCCACCTTTTCTCGAAGAATAGGTCGGCATGACAGGGACCGAAGTCCTTTTCTCCCATGACCGATATGTATATATTTTTTCTTTTTTTTTCTTCGAATTAAGCAAGGGAATGATAGAAATACCACTTGTCAGAACCCACCTCGCCATTGCCGCTGGTGGAAAATAGAGGATAAAAGATCAAGGCTGGAAGGTGGGGCTGAGGGTGTTGAGAGATCGAGCTCCACTCGTGATATGCCAGGGTGATCGTTATGCATTTATGTCACCGACTTGTCAGTTGCAGATGCGGTTGGTATACCGCCCATGAATAATAGCTAGATGCCAGCTATCCTTATCTACTCTAGTTTGTGGCTCAGTTAGTATACCACCTTAGTTATTTGAGTTTGGTTTGAGATCCATATATAGGGTTCTTCTATTTCTTTGTATGTGAGTTCTTTTTGGCTTACACAACTAAGAAGAGGAAAACTGTTTTCAGCCTCCACCTTTGTGTGTATTCCCCCATTGTGCAAGCAAGAAAGCTACAAGTGAGACTCCTTCCTTCTCTCCCACAATCTTGACATGGTATCAGAGCCTTGTTCATAGTAAGGAGCTCAAGAAAGCAAGCCAAGCTCGCGGTGTTTTGGTAAGAGGAGCAGTGTTGCTTTCATTTTCTGTTTTGGGAGTAGATCTCTGCAGGTAGCACAGCTGGAAATTGCAAGAGTACATTGTCTCAGGTGAAGCAAGAGGCCATTTCGGGGCTTGTTTTGGAGGCAAAAGTTTTCTGCACGCACTCAGGAAAAGGTCCAGTTTTATGCTGTGCGACCACTGTTCTACAGGTCGGTGAAAAGTTACTGTAGAAATTGCATCGTATGCTTGTGTGCAGAGACATTGGGAGTTACAGAATCATCCTTGTTGCCTGTTGATGCAAAATCGTCACTAGGAAGTGACTGTGTGGTCAAATACCACTTTTGTCAGTTTTGCAAATTAGCCCTTGTGAGGCTGAAGCTGTGTTCTTTGCAGTGACAGAACTTTTTGCAGTGTTCTGTAATGGCGTCTAATTCTCTCTCACAGATTGTCACTGAAAAGCTTGACAAGAACAACTTCCAAGCATGGAAGTTTAGAATGACGAATTTCCTTATGGGAAAAGGATATTGGGAATTTGTTACAGGAAATGAAGAAGAACCAGTTCTTCTTGATGTTCCCAATCAACAGCAAATGCAGGCATTTAAAGCATGGCATGAGAGAGCCAGGAAAGTTATGTATTGGCTGTCTATCAGTATTTCAGACTCTATGATTGTGCATATTCAGGATGCAAGTACGCTAAAGGAGGCATGGGATACTTTGTTAAAAATGTATAGCACAAATACTCAAGCCAGGAAAATGCAGCTCAAGCAAGAGTTGCATAATGTGCAAAGAGAAAATATGAGCATCAATGACTACCACATGAAGGTGAAGAAGATTTCAGATGCACTTGCTTCCATTGGGTCGCCAGTGGAAGATGATGATTTAGTTTCTGTGACCTTGAATGGTCTAGGAAAGGATTATGCACAGTTCCGAACATCCATTTCTGTCCGTGAAAGATTTCCTGATTTTGAGGAGTTGATTGCTCTTCTAATTTCTAAGGAGCAGAGAAATGGTGGTGCATCTTCTTCAGGAGGAACTTCAAAAGAAGTTGTCTTCTACTCAAATGCTGGAAGAGGTAGAGGCAGAGGTAGAGGAGGCCGATCTGGAGGCCATGGTAGAAATCAGAATATGCAGCAAACTCAAGAAAACCAGTTCTATGGAGGAGGACGTGGTAACTCTAGAGGCAGGGGGAGCCAAAGAGGTCGTGGTGGATGGCAAAGAGGCCAAAATGCAAACAACAATGTTGAATGCTACTACTGTGGTAAAATGGGTCATATGGCTAAAGACTGCTATAAAAAGTAGAATGACATCATGAATGGAAAATTGCAATAAGGGAATTATGCATCTTCTAGTAGACAGGGTGATGACAGAAATGAGCATTTGTTTATGGTGCAGCACATGAAAAATTCTGTGACAAGTGCAGAAGAAAGCAACGATGCATGGTATGTTGACTCAGGTGCATCAAACCACATGACAGGTCATGCAGAATGGATGGAGGATGCAAGGAAAATGGAAAAACCAGGATTTGTGGAGACTGGTGATGATACTGCACATCCTATTGTGCAGATTGGAAAAATTCCCTTGTCTATGCAGGATGGGAAAAAGAAATACCTGTCCGATGTATTTAATGTCCCGAATATCACCAAGAATCTGGTTTCTATTGGTCAAATGGTTGAGCAGGGCTTGCAGGTCAGATTTAATCATCATGGATGCTTTGTTGAGGATATGAAAAATAAAGGTCGCTTGATAGAAAAAGGAAAGAAGAAGGGCAGAATGTTTACGTTGGATGCAAACATGTCTGAATTGAGTGCAGCAATGTTTGCACATGGGACCGGTGTAGTTGCAGATATTGATATCTGGCATAAACGCATTGGTCATGTTAATGTACAGCGACTTAAATCAATGCAGGCCCAAAATATTGTTGCAGGATTGCCTAGATTCAAGGTTGAAGAAATGCATAAGGTATGTGAAGCCTGTCAGTTTGAAAAATAGGCAAGTAAACCATTTCCTAGACATGTTCAAGAGAGTAAGAAGCCATTGGAATTAATCCACTCTGATGTGTGGACTACTAAAGCTGCATCTCTTGGAGGCTGTCATTATTTTGTCACTTTTATTGATGACTATAGCAGAAAAGTTTGGGTGTATTTTATGAAAAAGAAAAGTGAAGTTTTTGGGCATTTCAAAACTCTTAAAGCTATGGTTGAAAAAGAAACAGGCCTGCAAATAAAATGCCTAAGGTCAGATGGAGGGGGAGAGTACCTCTCAAATGAGTTTGCAAGGTTCTTGCAGGAGCATGGCATAAAGCAGCAATATTCATGCAGTCATACCCCACAGCAAAATGGAATTGCAGAAAGAAAAAACAGGCATATTGGAGAGGTATCTCGTGCCATGCTCAATGAAAAAGACCTGCCAGATTTTTATTGGGCTGAAGTAGTTGCTACAGCAGTCTACATAATGAACAGGACTCCCACTGCAGCAATACATGGAATGACTCCAGAGGAGAGGTATACTGGTAGGAAACCAGATATTTCTCATTTGAAAATCTTTGGTTGCATTGCCTATGTTCATGTGCCAGATGAGTTGAGATCCAAGTTGGATCCAAAAGCTGAGAAGTGCATCTTTATTGGTTACTCTCTGCAGGCAGAAAGGGTATAGATGCTATAACCCTTCTACTCGTAAGTTTACAGTGAGCAGAGATGTTGTTTTTTATGAGATGAGTAGCTGGTATAAACCAGTAAATGTGATTGATGATGTAGATGCACAAAATGGTAATGCTGCACAGAATTCACAGCAGCAGTCACAAAATATTAGTGGACCTGGAGTGTCCTCTAACAGTGGTTCACATTCTACGCCATGGACAGGCAGATTGAGATCAGGAGAATCTTCTCAAAGCAATGCAGATAATGGTATGCAGGTTTCACAAAAAGGAAAAGAGAAGGTAGATCAGCCCATGTTTGATGTGAATGCAGGTCACTCTTATATGGATGGTGAATCTAGTGGCTCAGAACAGAGCATTGATGATGAGTTGGGTATCCCCTCTATTGTTACACCTAGAGTAAGGAAGACCAGGGATGTTTTGAGAGCACCTGGAAGTGAGCCTACTTTGCGTAGGTCTACCAGAGCTAGGTATCCTGTGGATAGGCTGAAATATGATGGATTTACAGCCATCCACTATGTATATATGGTCAAAGTGATACAGGAACCAGAACCCACTTCTTTTGAGCAAGCCATGGGAAAAGAAAAATGGGAGAAAGCCATGGATGAAGAAATGGACGCCTTGGAAGCAAATGCCACATGGGAGTTGGTACCTTTGCCTAAAGGTAAGAATGTAATTGGCTGTAAGTGGGTTTATAAGGTGAAGCACAATGCAGATGGTTCTGTGAACAGATACAAGGCGAGATTAGTAGTCAAGGGGTATGCACAAACATATGGCATTGATTATGAAGCAACATTCAGTCCGGTTGCAAGGATGGCAACCGTAAGAGCAGTCATTGCTATGGCTGCATCAAAGGGATGGTCTTTACATCAGATGGATATAAAGAATGCCTTCTTGCATGGTGATTTGCAAGAAGAGGTCTATATGGAGCAGCCACCAGGTTATGTGCATGCTGTTCATCCTGAGTTTGTTTGCAGGTTGAAGAAAGCCTTGTATGGCTTGAAGCAAGCACCTAGAGCATGGTTTGACAAGATAGGACAGTATCTTGTCACTATTGGCTTTCAGATTTCCAAGGCAGATTTCTCACTTTATGTGAGAAAAACAGAGAAAGGTATTATGCTGCTTGTCATTTATGTTGATGATTTGATTATGACAGGTGACAGTGATGAAGATATCCTTCATGTGAAAATGCTATTGAAGTAAAAGTTTGAGATGAAGGATTTGGGAGAGCTGCGTTATTTCTTGGGCATTGAGGTGATTAGATCACTAAGTGGGATATAGCTCTTGCAGAGGCAGTATGGATTGGACATGCTGTCCAAATATGGGATGATAGGCTGTAAGCCTATTTCTGTTCCTTTGGAGCAGAATGTGAAGCTGAGCGCAGATGCAGGTGAGCTTCTGGAAGACCCTACTATGTACAAACGCATAGTAGGAAGTTTGATTTATATGACTATTACTAGGCCAGATTTGAGCTATGCTGTTGGATTGGTAAGTCGGTTTATGCAGGCTCCAAGGAAATCGCATTTGGATGCGATTAGACGCATACTCAGGTATGTGAAGTCCATATTGCAGTATGGACTATTTTATGAGACTGGGGTTCAGATACAGTTACATGGATACACTGATGCTGATTGAGATAGTAGTATTTCTGATAGACGATCTACCAGTGGGTATGTGTTCTCTTTTGGGAGTGCTGCAGTCACTTGGAGCAGCAAGAAATAGCCTACAATTGCCTTTTCAAGCATAGAGGCTGAGTACAGGGGTGCAGCAATGGCTGCATGTGAGGTAGCTTGGTTGCATAAGCTACTTTATGATATGCATTAGTCTACAGATGGGCCAATTGTCATTTATTGTGACAACATGAGTATTATACACTTGGCAAATAACCCAGTCTATCATGCTAGAACAAAGCACATTGATGTGCATTATCACTATGTGCGGGAGAGGGTTTTACTAGGTCTTATTGATCTAGTTTATGTCAGCACAGAGGATCAGGTAGCTGACATATTCACGAAGGCATTGGGCACAGAGAAGCTGCGCAAGTTCAGAGACCTGCTTGGTGTGCAGGAATTGGGATTGAGCTCGAGGGGGAGTGTTGAGAGATCGAGCTCCACTCGTGATATGCCAGGGTGACCGTTGTGCATTTATGTCACCGACTTGTCAGTCGCAGATGCGGTTGGTACACCACCCATGAATAATGGCTAGATGCCAGCTATCCTTATCTACTCTAGTTCGTGGCTCAGTTAGTATGCCACCTTAGTTATTTGAGTTTGGTTTGAGACCTATATATAGGATTCTTCTATTTCTTTGTATGTGAGTTCTTTTTGGCTTACACAACTAAGAAGAGGAAAACTGTTTTCAGCCTCCACCTCTGTGTATATTCCCCCATTGTGCAAGCAAGAAAGCTACAAGTGAGACTCCTTCCTTCTCTCCCACAATCTTGACAGAGGGGACAAGGGGTTGCGTCCACCTCATCAGGAGTGGCTGAAGAACGGCTATCAGAAGTAGCATCATAAGAGTGATAGTGCCACGCCAACGAGGGAAAGGATCAGGTGATCGTGATTGTCAAGATCCCCAAGGAGGGAAGTACTTCTTCAGGCGATATCCATTGATTAGGAAGGGATCATCAGAGGCATCAACGGTCTGCACTTGGACAGAGCCATTAGGGTTGACGGCAAGTACCTTATATGGGCCCATCCACCACTGTTGAAGCTTGCCAAGAAACTTGCCAAATCGTGAATCATAAGCTAGGACCAAATCACCTTCTTTGAACTCCTTGTGCTTGATGAAGCTGTCATGGTAAGCCTTACAGCGAGCTTGCATGGCTTCTGTGCACTGTAGAGCCATCCTGCAAGTTTCGTCCAAACATTCCAAGTGCAGGAGACGGCCTTGCAGTGAATCATCATCCCCCAAATGCTCTTTGATAGCCACTCTCAAAGAGGGCAATTCCAGTTCAACAGGGAAAACAACTTCTGTACCATACACCAGCTGAAAGGGTATCTGTCATGTTGCTGCTTTATGGGAGGTTCTGTACGCCCAGAGGGCCTCTGTAAGTCCATCATCCCAATCATGACGATGTGCGGCAATTGTTCCGGTCAGGATCGAGCAGAGGATGCGATTCATGACTTCGACTTGGCCATTGGCTCTGGGCTAATAAGGAGTGGACTTGCGATGGCGGATCTTATACAACTCTGTCAACTCTTCTATGACTTTATTAATGAAATGAGTGCCTCTGTCACTTACCAGCTCTAAGGGACTGCCAAAACGGGTGATGATATTCTCGTACATGAACAGGGTCACGCTGTTACCATCGTCCCGCTTTAGGACTTTAGCTTCACACCACTTTGTGACATAATCCGTACATACCAAGATATATCTGTTCTGCTTCCTTCTGGTGGGAGGATTGATTGGGCCTACGAAGTCAATGCCCCACTTCTCGAAAGGCTTCAAAGGAAGGATAGGTTGCAGTGACATAGCACTTGTCTTGGTAGGTTTCCCCATTCTCTAACAGGTATTCCATCTTTTATAGTAATCATAGGCATCCTTATGAATGGTAGGCCACCAGTATCCTGCTAGCAGAGCCTTCCTGGCTATGGCTTCTCCTGCAAAGTGGCCTCCACATGGCTCGTCATGGCAAGCCTTCACAACAATCCCAATCTCATCTCTTGCAACACATCTTCTGAGTACTTCATCTTTGCCTTTCTTGTATAGTGCACCACCTAACAGGGTATAGGGGGCTGATTCTAACATAAGCTTCTTCCTTTCCCAATTAGAAATGTGAGGAGGGTATTGTTGGGTTGCCAGTAGATTGGCAATGTCTACATACCAGGGGGTTACAGTTTCTACTAGGAATAAGGAAGCATCAGGGAGGTCTGGATCATCCTGCTTCTCGTCTCCAATTTGTGGGATACGTGACAGATGATTAGCCAGAACATGGGAACGACCAGGTTTGGTAATTACCTCAAAGTCAAACTCCTAAAATAGAAGGAGCCATCTCATCATCCGTCCTTTCACGTCTGCTTTGTTCATCAGGAAGGATAGGGCCTCGTGATCCACATAAAATTTAAAGTGGGTAGACAGGAGGTAATGGCGGAACTTCTCTAGGAAAAACACCATTGCCAAGCACTCAAGCTCTGTCACTGTATAGTTCCATTCCCTATCAGTGACTTTTCGGCTTGCGTAATAGATGGGTTGATCCAGCTTCGAGGAACCCTTCTGGTAGAGAACTGCGCCTAAGCCTTCAATAGATGCATTAGTGTGTACATGAAACTCCTTCATCCAATCAGGAGGTTGCAGAATGGGTGCCTCAATCAGACACTGCTTCAAAGTGTTGAAGGCTTTGTCACATTCTTCCGTCCAAACAAACTCTGCATCTTTCCTCAAAATCTTGTGCAAGGAGGTTGCCTTTGTTGCAAAATGGGCTATGAACCTTCTGTAGTAACCCACATGGCCTAGGAATTCCCTCAATTGTTTGAGGTTGGTGGGTGCTGTCAAAGCTGCAATCTTTTCGATTTTTGCAGGGTCCGTTGATATCCCTTGTGCAGAGACAATGTGGCCCAACAGAACTCCAGAAGAGACCCCAAAGATGCATTTGTCAGGGTTGAGGAAAATCCCATACTCCCGGCATCGGTCAAAGCATTGTTCCAGGTGTCTCCAGTGTTCACGGATCAAACTATAGACACAGAAGTCATCCAAATATACCTCAATAAAGTCGTGTAGATGATTTTGGAATGCGGCCATTATGACTCCCTGGAAAGTAGCAGGGGCATTGCAGAGCCCAAACGGCATCACTCGGTAAGTGTAGGTCCCCCATTCTGTGGTGAAGGTTGTTTTGGATTGGTCTTCTTCTGCTATCTGCACTTGGTTGTATCCACTGAACCCATCCAGAAAGGAATAAAGCTCATGTCCTGCCACTGTGTCCAACAGTTGGTCTGTGAAAGGAATAGGAAAGTGATCCTTCTTGGTCTTGGAATTCAACATGCGGAAATCCACACAGATTCGCAATTTGCCATTCTTCTTGGGTACTACCATGATGGGTGAGACCCATTCACTATTTGCCATTGGATAGATGAACTCGGCTTCCAGAAGGTTCAGCAGCTCTGCTTTCACCAATGTGGAATAATTCGGGTTTATTCGCCTCTATCGTTGCCGTACTGGCTTGGCATCAGGCTCCAAATTAATATGATGCTGACATATTGTGGGATCAATCCCCTTTAGGTCTTTCTAGGACCACGCAAACACGTCCAAATTCTCTTTCAACAAGTTGTACAAGGTTGACAACTCCTCTTCTGGTAGGCCGCTACCCACCTTCAAGTGGCATTCACTGCCATCTACATCCACAAAAGTTAACTGCCTTTCACCTTCTACTTCACGGATGAAGGTCCCACAAACTGCTTTTGGATACAGATCCGACTCCTTCAAGGGAGTGGTGTCCTCTTCTGATGTCCCACTAGACCCAACTTCTTCTTTTGGTGGAGACTTAGGTTGCTCCTTGAGATGTTGAAATGGGATTAGAGCCGTTTCGGGTTTGGTTTCACGATCAGTTACCTCTTGGCTTGAAGACTCATCTTCTAATGACACGTCCAGAAACATCACATAACAGGGACCCTCTGATGTCGGTTGGAATCGTGAGACTGGTGCTTGTTGGCACGGTGCATCATCATCATCTTTCTTTGGCAAGGATGGTTGAGGACGGGAAGAGCCACTGCTGAAAGACGGCTTGTTCTTCTTAACCCATTTCTTATAAAGATTTTGCATATGAGAAGATCCATTTACCAGACCAAATGGTACCCTCGCCATTCTGTCCCACAGCATGAGCTCATCTGCTTCTGATGTCAAGATTGTGGGAGAGAAGGAAGGAGTCTCACTTGTAGCTTTCTTGCTTGCACAATGGGGGAATACACACAAGGGTGGAGGCTGAAAACTGTTTTCCTCTTCTTAGTTGTGTAAGCCAAAAAGAACTCTCATACAAAGAAATAGAAGAACCCTATATATGGGTCTCAAACCAAACTCAAATAACTAAGGTGGCATACTAACTGAGCCATGAACTAGAGTAGATAAGGATAGCTGTCATCTAGCTATTATTCATGGGTGGTGTACCAACCGCATCTGCAACTGACAAGTCGGTGACATAAATGCACAACGGTCACCCTGGCATATCACGAGTGGAGCTCGATCTCTCAACACTCCCCTCGAGCTCAATCCCAATTCCTGCACACCAAGCAGGTCTATGAACTTGCGCAGCTTCTCTACGCCCAATGCCTTCGTGAATATGTCAGCTACCTGATCCTCTGTGCTGACATAAACTAGATCAATAAGACCTAGTAAAACCCTCTCCCGCACATAGTGATAATGCACCTCAATGTGCTTTGTTCTAGCATGATAGACTGGGTTATTTGCCAAGTGTATACTACTCATGTTGTCACAATAAATGACAACTGGCCCATCTGTAGACTGATGCATATCATAAAGTAGCTTATGCAACCAAGCTACCTCACATGCAGCCATTGCTGCACCCCTGTACTCAGCCTCTGTGCTCGACAAGGCAACTGTAGGCTGTTTCTTGCTGCTCCAAGTGATTGCAGCACTCCCAAAAGAGAACACATATCCACTGGTAGAACGTCTATCAGAAATGCTACCAGCCCAATCAGCATCAGTGTATCCATGTAACTGTATCTGAACCCCAGTCTCATAAAATAGTCCATACTGCAATGTGGACTTCACATACCTGAGTATGCATCTAGCCGCATCCAAATGCGATTTCCTTGGAGCCTGCATAAACTGACTTACCAATCCAATAGCATAGCTCAAATTTGGCCTGGTAATAGTCATATAAATCAAGCTTCCTACTATGCGTCTGTACATAGTAGGGTCTTCCAAAAGCTCACCTGCATCTGCGCTCAGCTTCACATTCTGCTCCAAAAGAATTGAAATAGGCTTACAGCCTGTCATCCCATATTTGGACAGCATGTCCAATCCATACTGCCTCTGCAAGAGCTATATCCCACTTGGTGATCTAATCACCTCAATGCCCAAGAAATAACGCAGCTCTCCCAAATCCTTCATCTCAAACTTCTGCTTCAATAGCATTTTCACATGAAGGATAACTTCATCACTGTCACCTGTCATAATCAAATCATCAACATAAATGACAAGTAGCATAATACCTTTCTCTGTTTTTCTCACATAAAGTGAGAAATCTGCCTTGGAAATCTGAAAGCCAATAGTGACAAGATATTGTCCTATCTTGTCAGACCATGCTCTAGGTGCTTGCTTCAAGCCATACAAGGCTTTCTTCAACCTGCAAACAAACTCAGGATGAACAGCATGCACATAACCTGGTGGCTGCTCCATATAGACCTCTTCTTGCAAATCACCATGCAAGAAGGCATTCTTTACATCCATCTGATGTAAAGACCATCCCTTTGATGCAGCCATAGCAATGAGTGCTCTTACGGTTGCCATCCTTGCAACTGGACTGAATGTTTCTTCATAGTCAATGCCATATGTTTGTGCATACCCCTTGACTACTAATCTTGCCTTGTATCTGTTCACAGAACCATCTGCATTGTGCTTCGCCTTATAAACCCACTTACAACCAATTGCATTCTTACCTTTAGGCAAAGGTACCAATTCCCATGTAGCATTTGCTTCCAAGGCATCCATTTCTTCATCCATGGCTTTCTCCCATTTTTCTTTTCCCATGGCTTGCTCAAAAGAAGTCGGTTCTGGTTCCTGTATCACTTTGACCATATATGCATAGTGAATGGCTGTAAATCCATCATATTTCAGCCTATCCATAGGATACCTAACTCTGGTTGACCTGCGCAAAGTAGGTTCACTCCTAGGTGCTCTCAAAACATGCCTGGTCTTCCTTACTCCAGGTGTAACAATAGAAGGAATACCCAACTCATCATCAATGCTCTGTTCTGAGCCACTAGATTCACCATCCACATAAGAGTGACCTGCATTCACATCAAACATGGGCTGATCTACCTTCTCTTTTCCTTTTCGTGATACCTGAATACCACTATCTGCATTGCTTTGAGAAGATTCTCCTGATCTCAATCTGCCTGTCCATGGCGAAGAATGTGAACCACTGCTAGAGGATGCTCCAGGTCCACTACTATTTTGTGACTGCTGTTGTAAATTTTGTGCAGCATTATTGTTTTGTGCATCTACATCATCAATCACATTTACTGGTTTATACCAGCTACTCATCTCATCAAAAACAACATCTCTACTCACTGTAAACTTACGAGTAGAAGGGTTATAGCATCTATATCCTTTTTGCTACAGAGAGTAACCAATAAAGATGCACTTCTCAGCTTTTGGATCCAACTTGGATCCCAACTCATCTGGCACATGTACATAGGCAATGCAACCAAAAATTTTGAAATGAGAAATATATGGTTTCCTACCAGTATACCTCTCCTCTGGAGTCATCCCATGTATTGCTGCAGTGGGAGTCCTGTTCATTATGTAGACTGCTGTAGCAACTGCTTCAGCCCAGTAAAAATCTCGCAAGTCTTTTTCATTGAGCATGGCACGAGATACCTCTCCAATATGCCTATTTTTCTTTTGTGCAATTCCATTTTGTTGTGGGGTATGACTGCATGAATATTGCTGCTTTATGCCATGCTCCTGCAGGAACCTTGCAAACTCATTTGAGAGGTACTCTCCCCCTCCATCTGACCTTAGGCATTTTATTTGCAAACCTGTTTCTTTTTCAACCATAGCTTTAAGAGTTTTGAAATGCCCAAAAACTTCACTTTTCTTTTTCATAAAATACACCCAAATTTTTTTGCTATAGTCATCAATAAAAGTGACAAAATGATGATAGCCTCCAAGAGATGCAGCTTTAGTAGTCCACACATCAGAGTGGATTAATTCCAATGGCTTCTTACTCTCTTGAACCTGTCTAGGAAATGGTTTCCTTGCCTATTTTCCAAATTGACAGGCTTCACATATCTTATGCATTTTTGCAACCTTGAATTTGGGCAATCCTGCAACAATATTTTGGGCTTGCATTGATTTAAGTCGATGTACATTAACACGTTTATGCCAGATATCAATATCTGCAACTACACTGGTCCCATGTGCAAACATTGCTGCACTCAATTCAGACATGTCTGCATCCAACGTAAACATTCTGCCCTTCTTCTGTCCTTTTGCTATCAAGTGACCTTTATTTTTCATATCCTCAACAAAGCATCCATGAGGATTAAATCTGACCTGCAAGCCCTGTTCAACCATTTGACCAACAGAAACTAGATTCTTGGTGATATTCGGGACATGAAATACATCCGACAGGTATTTCTTTTTCCCATCCTGCATAGACAAAGGAATTTTTCCAATCTGCACAATAGGATGTGCAGTATCATCACCAGTCTCCACAAATCCTGGTTTTTCCATTTTCCTTGCATCCTCCATCCATTCTGCATGACCTGTCATGTGGTTTGATGCACCTGAGTCAACATACCATTTATCATTGCTTTCTTCTGCACTTGTCACAGAATTGTTCATGTGCTGCACCATAAACAAATGCTCATTTCTGTCATCACCCTGTCTACTAGAAGATGCATAATTTCCTTGTTGCAGTTTTCCATTCATGATGTCATTCTGCTTTTTATAGCAGTATTTAGCCATATGACCCATTTTACCACAGTAGTAGCATTTAACATTACTGTTTGCATTTTGGCCTCTTTGCCATCCACCACGACCTCTTTGGCTCCCCCTGCCTCCAGAGTTACCACGTCCTCCTCCATAGGACTGGTTTTCTTGAGTTTGCTGCATATTCTGATTTCTACCATGGCCTCCAAATCGGCCTCCTCTACCTCTGCCTCTACCTCTTCCAGCATTTGAGTAGAAGACAGTTTCTTTTGAAGTTCCTCCTAACGAAGATGCACCACCATTTCTTTGCTCCTCAGAAATTAGAAGAGCAATCAACTCCTCAAAATCAAGAAATCTTTCACGAACTGAAATGGATGTCCGAAACTATGCATAATCCTTTCCTAGACCATTCAAGGTCATAGAAACTAAGTCATCATCTTCCACTGGCGACCCAATGGAAGCAAGTGCATCTGCAATCTTCTTCACCTTCATGTGATAGTCATTGATGCTCATACTTTCTCTTTGCACATTATGCAACTCTTGCTTGAGCTGCATTTTCCTGGCTTGCATATTTGTGCTATACATTTTTGACAAAGTATCCCATGCCTCCTTTGGCGTACTTGCATCCTGAATATGCACAATCATAGAGTCTGAAATACTGATAGACAGCCAGTACATAACTTTCCTGGCTCTCTCATGCCATGCTTTGAATGCCTGCATTTGTTGTTGATTGGGAACATCAGGAAGAACTGGTTCTTCTTCATTTCCTGCAACAAATTCCCAATATCATTTTCCCATAAGGAAATTTGTCATTCTAAACTTCCATGCTTGGAAGTTGTTCTTGTCAAGCTTTTCAGTTACAATCTGTGAAAGATAATCAGACACCATTACAGAATACTGCAAAAAATTCTGTCCTGCAGAGAACACAGCTTCAGCCTCATAAGGGCAAATCTGCAAAAATTGACGAAAGTGGTATTTAACCAAACAGTCACTTCCTAGTGACGATTTTCCATATACAGGAACCAAGGATGATTCTGTAACTCCCAATGTCTCTGCGCACATGCATACGATGCAATTTCTACAGTAACTTTTCACCGACCTATAGAGCAGTGGCTGCACAGCATAAAACTGGGCCTTTTCCTGAGTGCGTGCAGAAAACTTCTACCTCCAAAACATGCCCTGAAATGGCCTCAAATAAAAAAAACAAGGTCGCCAAGGGCTAAAGCCCACTCCCGCAGCATATACTACCCTCTTGCTTCACCGCAAAGGGCGTCTCAACCTGAGACAATGCACTCTTGCAATTTTCGGTTGTGCTGCCTTGCAGAGATTTGCTCCCAAAACAAAAAATGAAAGCAACAATGCTCCTCTTACCAGACCACCGCGAGCTTGGCTTGCTTTCTTTAGCTCCTTACCACGAACAAGGCTCTGATACCATGTCAAGATTGTGGGAGAGAAGGAAGGAGTCTCACTTGTAGCTTTCTTGCTTGCACAATGGGGGAATACACACAAGGGTGGAGACTGAAAACTGTTTTCCTCTTCTTAGTTGTGTAAGCCAAAAAGAACTCTCATACAAAGAAATAGAAGAACCCTATATATGGGTCTCAAACCAAACTCAAATAACTAAGGTGGCATACTAACTGAGCCACGAACTAGAGTAGATAAGGATAGCTGTCATCTAGCTATTATTCATGGGCGGTGTACCAACCGCATCTGCAACTGACAAGTTGGTGACATAAATGCACAACGGTCACCCTGGCATATCACGAGTGGAGCTCGATCTCTCAACATCTGATGCTTCTGGAAATTCTTCTTCATATATAACCTCTTCGGGTGGGATAGACTCTTTCATCTCGCTTTCATAACCGTCTTCTTCAATATCATCTCCATCCTCTTCTGTCTCTGTCTCTGTCTCTGTCTCTGGCTCTGTAGGAGCTTTAAGGGACAAGAACAAGTTCTCTGTTTCATCTTCTGCCTCTGCTATGGCCATGTAACAAGGAGAGCAGTGCATCCATGCTTCTATCTCACTGTCAGAAGTGATTTTGGAAATTGTTCCTAGTTCAGGCAGGAAGTATTCACCTATTGATAGGGACTTTGCATCGTTTGGGAGTCGGCTTACAGTATCCACTGTTAAGGAACGTGCCACTGTTTTCTTGGGAAGGATTTGTTTGACAACATCTTCGTCTGCTAATGTTCCATCTGTAGCCTCATTAGGGGAGTCCGAAGATAATTCCAAGGAGGTGGATCCATGTCCTTTTTGAGCACCATAGGGCTTCAACACCACTTTATTGGGTCCTCTACCCAAGGTCAAGGTTCCTTTGAACCAATCCGTCCTTGATCTGGCTTCAAAAAGCCATGGTCTGCCTAGTAACAGGGGATAGGATGTACCATAAGAGTTTGGCTTCACCACAAGATAGGTTAGCCAATAATATTTTCCAGCCACTGTAGTCTTCACATATGGGAGAATGCCCAAAGGCTTGATTCTGCTCTGATCCGCCAGTCTGATGAGCCATTGGGTTGGTTGCACACCTTGTAGGCCTAGATCCTTCATTGTCACATCCGTCATAATGTTCACTGATGACCCACCATCAATCAGTGCATTTGTAATAAAGCAGCCTTCTATCCACATGCCAGTCTCTGGGATACCTAGATCTAGGAAGGCGTTAGCCACGTTCACTTCTTTTACAGGCTCTGGAGCTTTGTTGGACTTTGTTGCTGATTGGGGAGCAATCCTTAAGCCACATCTTCTTGTCCTAGTATACTTTTGAACCTTTTTCGGCAACTGGGAGACAACATCAATAATTGTCGGAATGTGAGGTTTGGTTTAAAGGTATCTAAATCTCTGACCAGATCGTATTCCTTAATAGGATCCACTGGCTTCTCTAACCGGTTAGGGAATGGGGCAACACCCATTTTCATTTTCCTTCTTTCTTCCAATAGGGGCATCATGGGGACTTCTTCTGCCACTTGTGGCACTTCCTCCTCTTCTATCTCCTGGACCTCTGGTCCTATCTCTTGAACTGTCTCTGTGACTCTCTGTGGCACTGTGGTGCTCTGTACGGCACTGTCAGGCTCTGTTCTGTTCTGTTCTTCTGGTGGAAGATTGAACTTTACTATTCTGGCAGGAGGATTATTTTCTTTCTGGATAGGTGGTTCCTTTTTCTTTGCACGCGTGATGGCAGCAACTTCCAATTCCACTAAATTGGAGGTAGGCTCTTGGGCCTTGGCCGGACTATCAGTAGCACTATTTTTCACTGGGGCTGGGCTTGGACAGTCTTTTGCAGTGGGCCTTCTCCTTTGCATCGACTGCATAAGGGCTCG
This sequence comes from Lygodium microphyllum, assembly GCF_053477565.2. Lineage (NCBI taxonomy): Eukaryota > Viridiplantae > Streptophyta > Polypodiopsida > Schizaeales > Lygodiaceae > Lygodium > Lygodium microphyllum. The sequence goes on from NC_141139.1 coordinate 78,494,238, forward strand.
TAATCCACTGACCTTCTGCGATTTGGACAATTTGGTGAAATGTGTCTCTTTTCTCCGCATTTGTAACACTCAACTTCTGATCTCTGACCACCGCCATATTGTCTTTGTCTGTAACTTTGAGATGGAAATCTTCTAGGTCCAAAATTAGGACCAAACTCTCTAGGCTTGGGTCCAATATCCTGTGTTGTCATTTTGGATTCCAGCAAGTTGAATCTTGCGTCTTCTTCCTTCCTTCTCCTATCATGCATCTCCTTCAGAGAGCAAATATCCTCTGTATGGTTCTTCCACAAACTGTAGGAACAGAAGGCTCCCGGAATGGTTGGTTTTCGTGTACATTCAGTGGCTAAATGGCCTGCTTGATGACACTTTCCACACCAAGTATTTGACCGCATCACATCTCTTCCTGCTCCTGCAACATTGGATATGCTAGCGGTATTCACTTTCAGCATCTGTAGCTGCTCTGTAATCACATCCATCAACTCCTTTTTGATATTTGAAACTGAGTTGGATAAATAATCCTTCAAGATTTCTCCTCCTGAGGTACCCGCAGTAGGGTTTTGAGGAGTCTCTGTAATCATTGCATAAATAGGTTGGGCTGTGCAGAGGGGTCTCTGTTCTGATTCTGATTCAGAGCTCCTGTTTGAACTGTTGGATGTTGGCTCCAGTTGGTAGGGTTCCACTGTTGCTGCTGATTTGGCATTGGGGAAATTGGTTGGGACCATTGTTGTTGTGGTGGAACCATCATTTGAGGCATTGATTGTGGCCACTGTGGAGTTGGTGCACTGTACTGTGATACTGGGGGCATCTGTTGGTAGGGGTAGGGGACTGTCCCTGGGACTGCATTTGGTGGGTACATCATTCCTGGCATCAGAGGAGGTAGGACTCCTCTTCCTGGATTCATTGTCAATCTAGCTTCCACTTCATCGTACAGTCTTGCACCTTCTGCTGCAGCTTGCAGTGTGGCTGGTCTTTGCAGCTCCACAAACTTACGGACTTCTGGTTGTAATCCTCTGAGAAACACCCCCTTCTGAATGCCATCATCTAGAATATGGTTAGTCCATCTCTTCAAGATAGATTCCATTCATGAGACATAAGCTTCTACTCTTTCTCCAGAGGACTGACTTAAATTCATAAATTCCTCTCACATCCGCTCGTCAAAACCTTCACGCCTGAATTTAGTGAGGAAGGCCAACTTCAGGTCGTCCCATGTGCCAAAATTTCCTGCTGCTTGTCTCTCATACCACTGAAACGCCGCGCCCTTGAAAGTGGTGGGGAATATTGCTAACCAATGCTCAGGGGTTTTGGCATTGTTAGCCACACATGCTACCATAAACTCTGCTACATGAAGATCAGGATCTTCATTGTACTCTCCCTTAAAAACTGGCAATGGAACTACATTCGTTGTCCTGTCATCAATATTTTCAGGACGGATTTGGCTTGGAAGTGGACCTCCAGCAGGAGGAGGAAGGGCTTGATGTGCCATTGGGAATTCTGTAAAGAGTTCCGCAAGGGCGTCAAAGGCGGCTTCTACTACGATCTCGTTCTCAGCTTTGATTTTTGCTTTCTCTCTTCTTACGTACCTCTGGACTCGATCTAACGCTTGCCTCTTTATTGCGTCATTCATCAGGGGGTTGGATCCACTATGTTGTTAGTGCTCCATAGAGGGATAACAGAAGGCTTCAGTCTCTGGAGGACTCTCTTGCCAACATTTCTTCTACTTCTTCCTTTTCAACGTCTCTGAATTTTGCTTTCATGCCACTGCACAGAGGAAGGTATTCGGTTCTGAAGGTGTCAAAATGCATACGTCTAAGCATTGTGGTGGTGCCATCATCATAGTAATGCCAGCTTTTGATGGTTTCAACAGTGTATGTTGTAAAGAACACTCTGTCCACCAACTTCTAGTGGGTTGCCAATTGAACAAGCAGAAGATTATCAGTACACCAAGCATCCCATGTATCTTGCTATTGAGCATCCATGAACAAATTCCAACTCTTTTCCTTCTTATTTTTGTGAACCTCCACAGACCAAGACTCTTGAAGCTTCTTCACAATCTCCCACTTGATGATGTCTGGAAACTTATCAATGAATGCCAAATCTTCCATGGATGGTCATTCTCTCCGTTTCTGCTCTTCATTTTGTTCCCAAACAGTTTGCCACCAAGATGCAAGTTTCTGCTGCTTCAACAGGAAGAGGAAACTGTCCACCACATAGAGCATGCATCATGATGGTGATGTGTTTCCGCCATTGTGGGATGAACTTCTTGTGGAAAGTGGCTTTGATTATGAGAAATTCCAACTCTTCAGTGGAAAAAAGGAACTTTACAAACATCCATTGAATTCTTCTCTTCTTGGCAATGCCATTTCCTTCATTTTCTGCCTCTTCTAGTGCTTGTTGATGGCAAGTTTCCCCGGCTGCGCACAAAAAACATGGAGCCCCAAGAGGAACACCAAGGAAAAGGGAATTCTCTTGCAAAAAAATCTATCTTGTAACATTAACAAGCTTTTTTATTAGGGTTTATATGATCACAATGAAGAAAAGAACACCAGGCACAACAAATCTTCATGCAACATCATGTAGATCTCCCACGGATTTGATAGAATCAACCATATTCTTCAATATCTTCACAAAATCCATCAATAGAACAAAGAAAGCAAAGGAATACACCATCTTTGAATGGAAATACATCACATAGTATTCATCTTCAATGTCTTCATAGTCTTCTCTCTCAATCTCTCACATACAATAACTTTGTTTTGATAGAATTGGCTATCTCTGACTCTCTCTCTCTCTCTCCATCAATAATACATCATATCCTCACTAAAATCTCTCATAATCACTCTCAATAATCCTTCTTAGGTCGTGGATACCCCTCCCAAGAGGTATGTCTGATATGAAGAGGCACCAGAGCCACTACAGTGTCTTTTCGTAGCTCACCACTGTCACTTCACTCCAGTCTTTACTTGAGTCTTCAGCAACTACTTCTTTCACTTATTTTAGCTCTTTTGCACTTGTATTCACCTCTTTCCAAGGCTAGAAAACTTTCCCAAGCTACACTCTCATCCAACAGAACACATACAGAAGCATACAGAAGGTCTACAGAAGCTCATCAGAAGCTCATCAGAGAGTTACAGAAGGTCAACAAAAAGCATCAGAACCACATAACTCATACCAAAACCATTCCAAACCATCAAAAATCACTCAATAGGCTTTCAAAAAATCTCAAAACCTTTCAATCAATCCTCCATCCCTCCTTACAGAGAGAAAATAGAATAAAACAGAACAAAACAGAAGCTCAACAGAACCAATCAAGACCAATCAGAACATATCAGAACATCATCAGAACTTCACATCTCTACTAATAAACATCATGATCTTAATAAAACCATTCCAACCTATCCAAAATACTCTCAAACCACTTCCAAACCAATCAATCATCTCATAAAATCAACCATTCAACTCTCAAAAACAACAAAAATCAGCCCTAAAATAGATCATTTCAACACTCAACATCTACCCCCTATTTATGGAACCTTAGCTTGTAAAATATACCTTCCTTCCCTTAAATAACCCCCCTCCCTTACACTCATGTGGTACCATACAGTAAACCCTAGTGGACTCCCTCGGCCTTCCCCACTTCAAAGGAAAGAAATAGAATCCTCATCTACCATTAGAGTGCCACAAACACTACAACTAGGGACAATTATATCCCTAGTCCCTTCCCCTACTTCATGCTTAGGGCACATAAAGGGCAAGACATAATTAGGGAGTTTACACTCCCCTATGGTTAGAATTGTCTCCCTAAGTCTCACCCACAGCACCTCCCCTTGCATGATTTGGGTCCTCAAGTGTAGGACAACACCACAGGCGACCCAACTCCCAGTTCCACTGGCATTGACACTATGCACTACACAATGAGGCAGGCACACCCCTAGGTAGTGCACTTGAGTTTCCCTTTTAAGTACATTTTCGATAACCCATGACAACCATCGACCTCAAAGGTCCCTATTACCCACTTGATCTCTTCTCGGCATCCACAACCCCACATCCATTTTACTTTGCTTCTTCTCCATGGCCAATCTCTCCAAGCCCCATCATCGATCCACATGACGAACCTTCAACCACCCAATCCCTCATCTACAAGTACCATGGGACTAGTACTTGGCTAGGAGGGGGATAATGTTAACCCTAGTGCAAAGAAAGTGAAAGAAAATTAAAAGACACAAGGAAAAGTAGTAAAATGTGCATTTTAAATATAAAAGCACATCCTAAATTTTTGTAAAAGAGTGGAAGGCTCCCTCCCATGCAATTTTTGAATGTAGACATGCATGGGTGAAAGAACAATGTAAATACAAAGGGAATAGAGAAAGAAGACCTAGGCTAAAATGGCTGGTTATGTAAAAAAGGGATGGTTACCCAAGGAGGAGGTAGGGCATGTATAAAAGGAAAAAAGTGAATGAAGAAGCTCATTCTTGTGTGTGGCCAAAACTAGCTGTCTTTTTCCTTCTTCATCTTCTTCTTCTTCTTATTCTTGCTTGTGCTTGTGCTTGAGAGATGGAGTGTGAGGGAGTGATTGTGTGAGGGTAAGGGACCATGGAGGAGAAGCTCTCCATCTTCTCCTCTCTTCTTCTTCCCTTCCCTTATCTTCTCTTCTCTTGCTTGGTGTGTGCGACAATGGAGCTTGGAGCTTGAGGATTGAGCTTGCACCTTGGATCATGAAGGAGTGACCAAAGACCTCGTGGGAGAAGGCAACTAGATCAAGCATGAAGGTAAGCTCACTACACTCATAGGTAGGAGAGTGCACAGCTATGTGAGAGGTAGCCATTGCACTTGGCTTGAAACACTTAAAACAATAAGCGATCCGTGGGTCTTGGCAGTTGAGTGAGAGCTCCCATAGCCTAGATGGATGAGGATTTGATCTAGAGTGCTTATCCTCTATCCAAAGTCCACCAAGTATACAGTAGAGGCACCAAACTAATTGCTTATTTGAAAATCCAAGGAGTCCACCTTATAGAACATGCAAGATACCACGTGAGTTCAAAAGAAAGGGTATTATATGTAGTAAAATTTATAGGATTATATTTACAAAAGGGGTTTTGAATTTAAGTTTAGTAAAGTAAAATGATCATTTTAAGGCTCTATAGCATGTAAAGAAAGAGTATTTCTTAATAATATCCTTTGAATGCATGTTATATAGATGATTTCTTGTAGGTGCACCCCCCATGTTTAAAAAGCACTTGTTTGAACATGGCCAAGCAATTTTGGTGTTCAATAATTGGATGGGAAAGCTTTCACAAAAGTTAAAAACCATTAATGGATTTCAATTGTAGCATTATCATCTAGACGGGTTGATGTACTCGTCCCCTATATCAAATGAGTCTGATGAATCTCTTACTTTTTCTACTCTTCAATTCATCACATGATGCTAGAGTCTCGACGATAGCATTGCCAAGTATTCAAGTCCAAATGTCTTTGATGGTAGATTGTGTGGCTTACTTGACCAATCTTAAAGATACTTATTATTTTGGGCGAGCAATATTTTTAGTAGCAGTACAATGCTTCACAATGCAGGTGACACTCATGGCTCATCATGGGGGAAGGTGTCAAGATTGTGGGAGAGAAGGAAGGAGTCTCACTTGTAGCTTTCTTGCTTGCACAATGGGGGAATACACACAAAGGTGGAGGCTGAAAACAGTTTTCCTCTTCTTAGTTGTGTAAGCCAAAAAGAACTCTAGTACATAGAAATAGAAGAACCCTATATATGGGTCTCAAACCAAACTCAACTAACTAAGGTGGCATACTAACTGAGCCACGAACTAGAGTAGATAAGGATAGCTGTCATCTAGCTATTATTCATGGGCGGTGTACCAACCGCATCTACGGCTAACAAGTCGGTGACATAAATGCACAACGGTCACCCTGGCATATCACGAGTGGAGCTCGATATCTCAACACTCCCCCTCGAGCTCAATCCCAATTCCTGCACACCAAGCAGGTCTCTGAACTTCCGCATCTTCTCTGTGCCCAATGCCTTCGTAAATATGTCAGCTACTAATCCTCTGTGCTTACATAAACTAGATCAATAAGACCTAGTAAAACCCTCTCTCGCACATAATGATAATGCACCTCAATGTGCTTTGTTCTAGCATGATAGACTGGGTTATTTGCCAAGTGTATACTACTCATGTTGTCACAATAAATGACAACTGGCCCATCTATAGACCGATGCATATCATAAAGTAGCTTATGCAACCAAGCTACCTCACATGCAGCCATTGCTGCACCCCTGTACTACTCAGCCTCTGTGCTCGACAAGGCAACTGTAGGCTGTTTCTTGCTGCTCCAAGTGATTGCAGCACTCCCAAAAGAGAACACATATCCACTGGTAGATCGTCTATCAGAAATACTACCAGCCCAATCAGCATCAGTGTATCCATGTAACTGTATCTGAACCCCAGTCTCATAATGTAGTCCATACTGCAATGTGGACTTCACATACCTGACTATGCGTCTAGCCGCATCCAAATGTGGTTTCCTTGGAGCATGAATAAACTGACTTACCAATCCAACAACATAGCTCAAATCTGGCCTGGTAATAGTCATATTAATCAAACTTCCTACTATGCATCTGTACATAGTAGGGTCTTCGAGAAGCTCACCTGCATCTACGCTCAACTTCACATTCTGCTCCAAAGGAACTGAAATAGGCTTACAGCTTGTCATCCCATATTTGGACAGCATGTCCAATCCATACTGCCTTTGCAAGAGTCGTATCCCACTTGGTGATCTAATCACCTCAATGCCCAAGAAATAACGCAGCTCTCCCAAATCCTTCATCTCAAACTTCTGCTTCAATAGCATTTTCACATGAAGGATATCTTCATCACTGTCACCTGTCATAATCAAATCAACATAAATGACAAGTAGCATAATACCTTTCTCTGTTTTTCTCACATAAAGTGAGAAATATGCCTTGGAAATCTGAAAGCCAATAGTGACAAGATACTGTCCTATCTTGTCAGACCATGCTCTAGGTGCTTGCTTCAAGCCATACAAGGCTTTCTTCAACCTGCAAACAAACTCAGGATGAACATCATGCACATAACCTGGTGGTTGCTCCATATATACCTCTTCTTGCAAATCACCATGCAAGAAGGCATTCTTTACATGCATATGATGTAAAGACCATTCCTTTGATGCAGCCATAGGAATGACTACTCTTACGGTTGCCATCCTTGCAATTGGACTGAATGTTTCTTCATAATCAATGCCATATGTTTGTGCATACCCCTTGACTACTAATCTTGCCTTGTATCTGTTCACAGAATCATCAGCATTGTGCTTCACATTATAAACCCAGTTACAACCAATTGCATTCTTACCTTTAGGCAAAGGTACCAATTCCCATGTAGCATTTGCTTCCAAGGCATCCATTTCTTCATCCATGGCTTTCTCCCATTTTTCTTTTCCCATGGCTTGCTCAAAAGAAGTCGGTTCTGGTTCCTGTATCACTTTGACCATATATGCATAGTGAATGGCTGTAAATCCTTCATATTTTAGTCTATCCATAGGATACCTAGCTCTGGTAGACGTGCGCAAAGTAGGCTCACTCCCAAGTGCTCTCATAACATCCCTGGTCTTTCTTACTCCAGGTGTAACAATAGAAGGAATACCCAAGTCATCATCAATGCTCTGTTCTGAGCCACTGGATTCACCATCCACATAAGAGTGACCTGCATTCACATCAAACATGGGCTGATCTACCTTCTCTTTTCCTTTTCGTGATACCTGCATACCACTATCTGCATTGCTTTGAGAAGATTCTCACGATCTCAATCTGCCTGTCCATGGCGAAGAATGTGAACCACTGCTAGAGGACGCTCCAGGTCCACTAATATCTTGTGACTGCTGCTGTGAATTCTGTGCAGCATTACCATTTTGTGCATCTACATTATCAATCACATTTACTGGTTTATACCAGCTACTCATCTCATAAAAAACAACATCTCTGCTCACTGTAAACTTACGAGTAGAAGGGTTATAGCATCTATACCCTTTCTGCTGCAAAGAGTAACCAATAAAGATGCACTTCTCAGCTTTTGGATCCAATAAAGGCTGAAGCTGTGTTTTTACAGTGACAGAATTTTTTGCAGTGTTCTGTAATGGCGTCTGATTCTCTTTCACAGATTGTCACTGAAAAGCTTGACAAGAACAACTTCCAAGCATGGAAGTTCAGAATGACAAATTTCCTTATGGGAAAAGGATATTGGGAATTCGTTGCATGAAATGAAGAAGAACCAGTTCTTCCTGATGTTCTCAATCAACAACAAATGCAGGCATTTAAAGCATGGCATGAGAGAGCTAGGAAAGTTATGTATTGGCTGTCTATCAGCATTTCAGACTCTATGATTATGCATATTCAAGATGCAAGTACGCCAAAGGAGGCATGGGATACTTTGTCAAAAATGTATAGCACAAATACGCAAGCCAGGAAAATGCAGCTCAAGCAAGAGTTGCACAATGTGCAAAGAGAAGGTATGAGCATCAATGACTACCACATGAAGGTGAAGAAGATTGCAGATGCACTTGCTTCCATTGGGTCGCCAGTGGAAGATGATGATTTAGTTTCTGTGACCTTGAATGGTCTAGGAAAGGATTATGCACAGTTCCGAACATCCATTTCTGTCCGTGAAAGATTTCCTGATTTTGAGGAGTTGATTGCTCTTCTAATTTCTGAGGAGCAGAGAAATGGTGGTGCATCTTCTTCAGGAGGAACTTCAAAAGGAGCTATCTTCTACTCAAATGCTGGAAGAGGTAGAGGCAGAGGTAGAGGAGGCCGATCTGGAGGCCGTGGTAGAAATCAGAATATGCAGCAAACTCAAGAAAACCAGTCCTATGGAGGAGGACGTGGTAACTCTAGAGGCAGGGGGAGCCAAAGAGGTCGTGGTGGATGGCAAAGAGGCCAAAATGCAAACAGCAATGTTGAATGCTACTACTATGGTAAAATGGGTCATATGGCTAAAGACTACTATAAAAAGCAGAATGACATCATGAATGGAAAATTGCAACAAGGGAATTATGCATCTTCTAGTAGACAGGGTGTTAACCCCAACACGAAGAAAGCAAAAGGAAGTGGAAAAGACGCATGGCAAAGGCGGAAAAAAGGTATCCCGACTGAAGAAAGAAAAGGAGAAAAGGCCAAAAGCGCAAGGGCAACCTTAAAAGTCCAAGGCAAAGGCAAAAGGGAAAGGGCGCATTTTAAAATAAAAATGCGCACCCTGAAATCTTGTAAAAGAGCGCCGGACATGCAATTTGTAAATGGACACGAGCGGTGGACAGGAAGCTAGGAAGATAGAAGGACAATGGGAAAAAGGGCCTAGGCTATGGCCGGCCATGTAAAAAAGGGAAAAGGGGATAATCGCCCAAAAGGGATTTAGGGTTTTGTATATAAAGTTGAAAAGTGAATGAGAAGCTCATTCTTGTGTGTGGCCAAAAGTAGCTCTCCTCCTCTTCTTCTTCTTCTTGTTCTTGCTTGCTTGAGCTTGTGCTTGAGAGAGGGAGTGTGAGAGTGTGAGGGAGTGAGTGTGTGAGGGTGAGGGACCAAGGAGGAGAAGCTCTCCATCTTCTCCTCTCTTCTTCACTTCTCTTCTCTTCTCTTGTTTTGCTTGCGACAATGGAGCTTGGAGCGTGGAGCTTGAGGATGGAGCATGCTTGAAGCTTGCACTTGGATCGTGGAGCTACCGGAGTGTGCGGGAGAGGAGGTAACTCGAACGGCACGGAGGTAAGCTCACTACACCCGTAAGGTATGCATTGCACGTCGGCTATGTGAGAGGTAGCCATTAGTGCTCAGCTTGGAACGCTTGAATCAATAAGCGGTTCGTGGGTCTTGGCGGTTGAGTGAAAGCTCCCACATTTTGGTTCCGTTGCTGGGACCAACGGATCCAAGCCTTGAGCACTTGCATGATTTGAATCGAGCACTGGAGTAGGGTTTTCCCCGAACCGGTGCTTGAGGTAGATAGGTAGGAAGCGAGGGGGTTGAAGATGGTATTCGATCTCCTTGGCAAGTAGATGTTTTGCTTTCTTGAGATTTATGTTGTGGAATGAAGTAGTGTAGGAATTTACTTTGTGATTGGATGGATTAGGATAGGAAAAAACAAAGAAAAAGAAACAAATAGTAGGGTTCTCTGTTGCTGTATAACAGGCTAAAACAAGGAAATAGGGGCACAGATCCTTGGAGTGCCGTTCGATTCGAGCACCATAGTGGTTCCAGGCATGTCTGGCATTCCCTTGTAGTGTCCTACACCTATTTGGAAGGCGCTGGACGATTCGGTGTAGTAGACGTCAGTCTAGAGGCATTGCGTGCAACTCGTAGGCCGTCGTCCGCGCCGTCGGACCAGGCCGTCCGAGTCCCAGAATCGGACGTCCAATTTTGAGAATCGGACGTTCGGACAACCGTTCGATCAGACCAACCCGTCCGATTTTGAGAATCGGACGCTCGGACCACTCGGACACTCGGACCAGTCCATAATCGGACGCTCAGACATCATCGGGGACAACCCTCCGATCGGACCATCCTGTCCGATCGGACCACTCGGACCAACCCGTCCGATTTTGGAAATCGGACCACTCGAGCACTCGGACACTCGGACAGTCTAGAATCAGACCAATCAAAATCGGACCACCCAGAATCGGACGTGACCAAAATCGGACCAACCCAAAATCGGATGTCTGATTCTGATAATCGGACTCCTGAAAATCGGACATCTAAGAATCAGACAGAAAACTGTCAAAATCGAACAGGTATCTAGAACACAAATTTTGACACATCTAAACCCCGAGATTGACCTCGAAGGCTACGTAGAGCTAAAGGCACATCACAGATCCTTACTGGGCTAAAATTTAGGGCACGTAGTTCAAAATTTGGCTATAAACAGTCCTACAAATTGCATATGGCGTCTACCGTAACGGCCCTGCGGGCCGGGGGGGACTGCCCCCCCGGACCCCCGCAGAGGGGGCTCTGCCCCCTTCGCACCTCCCCCAAGTAGGTTGGAGAGAAAACACGCACCGTGATAGGTCCTCCAAATTGGACCCTAGTATGGTAATGGCTCTACACAAGCATGGATTCTCACTTGCAAAAGAGCAACCAAAAGCCCATACCCAAACAGAGAGAAACAGAGACCCTAGAACGTCAATGGGCCAATCTAGCCATCAAGGGCAAAAAGGCCACATCACGAGAACACAAAGACATTGTGTTCATACCATGTCTAGTCAGAGCGAAATGCAACATCAGCAAGCTACAAATGCCAAGATGACTAGACATGACACTCTTGACGAGAGATGTACCTTGAGCAACACTGCACAAACAACCCAAGACATTGGTGGAGAATCCACGTCTGGTCATGCAAGTGGGGACTCAAGGGCATCTGTCATAAGGCTTAAATTTACAAGCCAAGACCCGAAAGATGAAGACATAGTACCACCTGCTTATCTTAGGGTCAAACTCACCACGAAAAGAGAGCATACTATCGATGCTCTAATTGATGAAGGAGCAGATTTTAATATCTTGACCTATGAATCATGGACCCTACTAGGCCAACCAGAGCTGACACTGACTAGTGCGACTCTTAGCCCTTATGGGGGACACCCACAAGCACTCATAGGGAAGTGCAAAATCCTTGCGACAATTGAAACAGAAAGCTTGCCTATCCTATTTCATGTTCCTCCAAATAGTGCTAGCTACGGGAAAGAAACCCTCCTAGAAAGACCCTTCAAAAGGGCGACCAAGTGTGAGGCTGACTATGTAGCATGGAGGATACACCTGACACTACAGGGTGTGAGGATAGTCACCACCTTTAGCAAGGGTGACCTCATCGAACCTCAAGGGAAAGGCAAGGAAGGTGATGACATAACAGTCAAGCCTACAAACGAGGGCAAGGACTTGTTGGAAGAGTTGATACAAGCACAGGTCGAACAACGAGAACTAGTGAGTGAGGCCATGCCGGAAACAAGAAGGTCAAGAGACAAGGCCAAGGACAGGGTTTGGACTCACAGATATCGTAGAAGACCATGAAAGAAGCCCAAGCCTTATAGGCGAAGGCATCGATGGAGAGCTAGCACAATGCCGCGATGGATATCCAAAGCATTGCTTCGTGCTCAAGGGTATTATGCAGGCAACCAATGGATTTGGGTACCAAAACCCCCTGCTAAACCTCCTCTATCAGCTGAAGGCCAGAGTGCCTCAAAAGCATGGCACATGAGGAAATCTAAGAGAAACTCTAGGTCTCAAGGCAAGAAACCAGACATGATTGTTCAAAGGAAAGAGCCCCAGCCTAGCATGCTAAATAGACAGATGTCATACGTAGCCATTGAGCAGGCACAAAAATTGTTTGTGCCCAAGGTGCCTTTGATTTCCCAAGGGGAGAACAAGCATCATAGGCACAACATTGCTCAAGGCAAGGCTGATCGCTTAACAAAGCAAATGGCACAATCGTCTAATAGCCTCGAGCAAATCATTCAGCGAGTGCCAAGTCCACCTAAGAGTCCTAGATCTCCTACATCCTCTTTTTCCAAACGGACACAGGAAGCACAACAGCGGTTGTCAAGGGATACTGCTCAATTCCAATCTCTATCTCCGTCTAAGCTTCAAAATGTCCAAGAGGTGGGACATGGCTCCATCTGTGGCCCTCGACCCAAGGATATGCATGAGCAACCTAATGTGACCAGATCAACTCATGCTCGATCTACATAGATGAGTGCTCAAAGGACAACAAAGACACAACCGGGCAGTTGGTTGAAAAGCTAGACTCTCCAAGAAGAGCGGCAGTTGTGCCCTCACAACCGGGCAAGGCTATTCAGCAAACCACGGCTATGTCCCATAAGGACACACTAGAGAAGGGAAATGCTGAGGCCCGACCAAGCACATCAACGGTCGATATCGCCCAGGGTCCTGAGTCGTTGAGAGAGGCACCTTCATTGACCAAGAAAAAGAGGAGAAAGCAGAGAAAAAACCAACAGATGGAGGTGGTTGTGGACCCAAAGAACATTGAGACAAAGGGCGCTGGAGAGCTGATGAATAAAGCATCGAGTCCATCCACCAATGAACCCACTGATGCCTCTCCTAATAGCGGTGAAACCTCAGACACATCTGTGTGCTCTGACAAACCAAAGCAACAGTTGCCATCAACAGTTGCTTGCAACACTCCATCCACTGACAATAGAATGCACATTGATCAATCAAGAGTGGATACAACGCTATCACAACAGGGTGACAAATCTATACCAGTCACATCCGAGAAGAACCATGACAAAATAGCACCAAAACCTCAGGAGAAACGTGAGAACCCCAAGAGCATAAGAAATCCTAGCGTTAACCAATCTTGCTCATCTAGGCCTGAGCCCCTAGCCATACTAAAGGCTAAGGACACTCTTAGAACTTTGCATGAGATAGCAACCGAGCAAGCCCTCGTTGAACATAGAAGTGTTGCAGAATGCTTAACTGAGTTGGAGGCTAAGCTGAAAGTGGTCGCGCGTGTCTACATCCTTGCAGACATGGGCACGATCCCTAAGGAGCAGCTTGAGATTACTTGACCTTTCCTCTATCATGGGAAGAACAAGAACATCTTAACGGGCACTACGACAGGCTCCTGCATGAACAGATGCGACTCATCCCTGACGAGGAGGCTGACGAACTATGCTTAACCGTCACGTTCAATGAAGTGCTCTGTCGATCGAATCTCATAGACATAGAGCTACTAAAGCGACTGTCAGAAGGCTAGAGTCAATTTGAGCAGCGTTGGTGCGAAAGCCGCGTTGTAATGGCCGAACTAGGGGCTCAGATCATGACGGTCTCAGAAGAGCGATTCCAAATGGCAGTCTCAAAGAGACCCAACCTACATGGCACCAACTTCCCTTCGAGTGCTCACTGACATTCGGGGTACGGACTTAGCTGGGACTAGGCTATAGGGCCCTTTGATTGATAAGGTTCTCACTGAGGAGGAGTTACATATTGCTAGTAGACTCGGTCAAGGTTCCATGCTACTCGATGTGGAAAAATATCTATCAGTATTAAGTCAGCTGCCACGAATAGTAGATGCGTGTGCCACGCTCCGGTACAACCCCGAGTTCTACACTTGGTTCTTATCCTCGTGAAGTGACATGGATTCATAGATATGTATATAAATAAACACTGATTTTTGTGTCACCATGTATAAACAATATCAACCCACACAAGCAATGATAGTCAAGCGCAGGGAGAAGAGTTGGGTTGACAAGCTAAGCTCCTCAAGTCCTCCTCTCATCACGCATTTAAAAGTGTGTGACCAGCCCCACCTCCAGGTGAGTGCATGCAACCCACATTGCCGCCATAGGAATCCTTGACCAACAACGTTGATGGTGTAGATAGGGTGTAGTCCTTTCCAATACACCTGCTTCCCTTTTTGGTCTATCCTTTCGAGGATGTGCCCTGTCCCACTCCAGTACAACCAGTCCATGCGACTTAGCATAAACTAATATCCGCTAATGACTGGAGGCCACGCGAACATCAGCATGGGGGCCATTCCTCTACAACAAACACCGCATGCCTCACCCCTCCCCTTCTTGTCATATGCGCTTCATAAACCACACTAAAATCCCTTCCATGCAAACAGTTGTATCCTGTATCAAGGTCTAACCCTTGGATTGCGTCTTGCAGGTTTCCTTTTGCGGCGGAACGCATGGAGAATCATGGAGATCTAGCATGCAAAGACGCTCTTCGCAGAAGGCAGGAGCATGTGGCATGCGCCCCTCCACCGGAGCGCTATGTGCCCACCATCAAGAGGTATGCCAAGAAGCGAGGCCCTAAGTGACATTGCCCAGGGCAAAGGCCGAAGAATCCTCGAGTCAAGAAAGTCGAGACTCAAAACGCGCAATAGGTGGTAGCACTAGTGGTACAAACTCCTAGCTCCCGCTCGGGCCCCAGATGCTCAAAGGCAGAAAGGGCAGCTCGGGAAAGAGAAGAATTTAATGAATTATTTAAAGACATTCTGGAGACGGTAGCAGGCCGGGATTACCCTACTCACCCCCACGGGAGCCCCACACCAGCAGAGCCCCAATCACCTGGCCACCCAGACTCGCCCCGCCTTGTACAAATCGAGTAGCCCATGATGCATAAAGGGCTTATCAAATGATAACTGGCCATAACTTTTTGTTTTTAAATGGTTAAGTGTTCCCGACTTGTTAAGTGTTGACATGTTCCCGACTTGTATGAACTTTTTATATCTGCGGTTAATATATTTTACACCTTTAGCAAAAGAAAAAGCTAATCAAGCGCAGGTGATAAATGTCTAAGTCAACACCATAGAATTCAGATCAGTGATGTCTCCTTGCATTGCACTGGCTTATTATAGTTGCGGCATATGCCATGCTTGTACTCTCATGAAGCGACAAGTGGATACAGGATGGGACAGATCTTTCAGCGAAAGTGTTCAATGCTCGATCACCGCAAGGCCATCGACCCCCCAAGGATCCGCAGCAAAGCCACCCTGCCGAAATCACGAATCACCCTTGCCACCCGCCCACATTGCATGGCCCAAAACACATTCCTGGGCCACACCCCTTTCTGGGTCAAGCTCTATAGATTGGCTCATGGCAGTCGTTACCTCAATTGTACCCACATTGCATGTGTCGCAAGGAGGGTTGCAATATCTCAAGTGTATCTCCCCTTTTTTCCAACTGCTTCTCTAATAACGAGGCTAGGTCACAATCATCATTGTGCTATCCATTTTCTGAGCCTTCGAAGCTTGACATTTTCCAACTCATTCCAGATCTTACCTTGGCAAGTACCATCCAATCCTATGTGGATGAAGAAAAGGGGAACCACAAAGAAGGCAACACCAATCATACATCTTCAACTTCCCACGATCAAGTATTGGTACATACAATTTCTCAAACGCCATTAAAGTTAGCCAGTCAATACTTCTCCTCAATAATCTTGGTTTTCATCCCTTCTTTTCCCTCTTTTTATCATTTGATGGCACCTAAGGTTCCCTTTTCCAAGTTTAAGGGTTTCGTGTCACAAGATCCGAATGCCTTTATTTAGCAATTCAAGTCACCTACAACCTTAATTGGCATAAAAGTAGATATTTTTCTTTGACCACCTGAAATGTTGGGCTTTAGGTATTTCTACATCTCTTGTGAAATATTTTGCACTTGTAACTCTCGCTTATTCTAGAATTTTGTAACGGCCACTCCTTGATCTTGAAATTTAGAAGGAGAAGGCTAAACAAGGCTCCCCATTGCACAGTAGAGGGAGGTGGTATGTAAAAATGGTTGCAAAAGAATATGTCCCTCTAAGTGATGCCACTTTGGTCCTCCCCTTATATAAAACCCTTCAGCAATGGATCCGTGGATGACATCCAAAACATCTACCACACATTCTATTGGCTACCACTCCTAGACACTTGATGGATACAAGTATGCTAACATCAAATGGACTTGTCAATTACAAGGTGAATAACAAATAGGGACCTTTCTTCATTCTAAAAAGAATATGCAAGCAAAATGCACCAATAGTTGGGTCTATGGAGAGGGAGATTAGAGGCAATGGGATCATGGTGAAGCTCCTTATGCATGAAAACATGCTGCACATGCACTTCTTTGATTGTCTTCTCTTGGAGCCACTAAGCCTAAAATCTGTTATCCTACCCTTCCAACATGATTAAAAAAGGGTTTGCTATCAAAGATATCTTTTGATTTCTTCACTACATGATTATCCAGCTTCCCTTTGTTATGGTTAAGGGAACCCACTTATCCTGTCGTATTGAAAGTGACTATGGACTCAATGGAAGCACTAGGTCTTTTGCACTGAGAAGACACCTCCATCAAGTAGGAAGATGGAGGGCAAAAACATGTAGATGAGTGGAGAGAAAACAAAAAAAAACTCCAAAGGGTGTAGACCGGAGGCAAGAGAGAGGAAATGAGCATTGAGCACTCAAAAATTTCAAATGACGAGAGACTCCAAAATCTTTCTACTCCTTCATAATAGGATGTTGCATGTGGATTTGAGTTCTCCATGTTAGAGAGAGAGAGAGAGAGAGAGAGAGAGAGAGAGAGAGAGAGAGAGAGAGAGAGAGAGCTAAAGGAGAAATAGATAGGCTATTTCAACACTATGCTAGAGAGGCTGCTTCAACACCCACAATCGAGAGAGGAATAACATAGTTTACTTCAACAAGCATGCTCCACACAAAGAGAGATAGGAGACAAAAAATCACTTTCTCTTTTTTAGGAGGGGAGCCACCAATGTCTCCTTTCAAAGTGATTTCCTTCTTAAATTAGAATATATGTTTTATTTCATTCATTTTACCTTTCATTTTCAAATTAAATGAAATAAAATTATGTACTACATGTGCTTGTTAGTAATATCCAAGGACATGTTATTTTGTGAGGGTTACTATGCTTTCACCCTTAAGGAGACAAGCAAAGATTTTCTATAATTACTCTCATGATT
Source organism: Lygodium microphyllum (assembly GCF_053477565.2). Taxonomy (NCBI): domain Eukaryota; kingdom Viridiplantae; phylum Streptophyta; class Polypodiopsida; order Schizaeales; family Lygodiaceae; genus Lygodium; species Lygodium microphyllum. Next base: position 78,511,717 of record NC_141139.1, read on the forward strand.
ACAATAGTCCCATTTCACTTAAAGTTAGGGGTCTTATAGCCCTAAGAAAAGTCCTAGTGCGCATAAGAGCAGGAATTTACTCCTCTTGCTATGTAACGTGTCCACCTATCAGGAACATTTTTAGCAGTCTACGAATCTAAGCGCCGCTGCCCAACGCTCCCATAGAATGCTGCGGAGTTTGTCACCTAGGGTTTCTCAAGTCCTGCCTTGCAATAGAATGTTAATGGCTGACAACCCACTAGGATTGACTTGAATTTTGAGTCCCTAGTGGTCATGGTCTCCTGACATCATTCTAGCATCGGGTCCTGGTCATTTTACTTTATGGAGAGATACCCAAGCCAAAGTAGATCCATACCGCACTTGGTTCAAAGAGAATGGGAAATGAGAGGGATGCGCCACTCAACCTCTCTACTCGTAGGGCATAGTCCCATTCCAGTCCCCTAAAACGACACGAATCAAGATTATAACCTAACAGTTACTAAGGGTAAAACCGTGTGAGAAGCCTTCTAGTTCTCTGGGACCACCCTTGACCCATTGGGGGTTCCACCCACCTGCTTCCCTAAATAGGTGTCCTTTAGTTATTTAATTAGGTCCTACCACTTTTATGTGTGACATTCAAAATCAGTTTCCTTAATCAAGCCTTTTAGGGAACAAGGTTTTTTCACGTAATTTATAGCACTGACATGAAAACGGAGCAAGTAGTACTTTTGACAAATAAGTTAACTTATCTTCCAGTTAATCTTTGCCTCTTTCCCATACAGGAGAAATTATATGTCCCTTTTGCCCTGTAGAAGTAGTTGGTCCAAATCACATGGCACCACAATTTCCATCCTTTATCTAGAATAGGATCTTCCAATGCCACAAATGTTGGGGCCACAGAGGTCCTCAACTCCATCCCAAACTTGGCAAGGGGTGTCTAGGACTCGCAAGCAACCTAGGATTGAAAACATTATTTCCGTGATTGACCTTTCCACCACTCAACCTTTGACCCATGAATCGAACAGTGCTCTTTTTGGGTTGATCCGTGGTGCGATCTTGGAGGTGATCCACTCATGCAAAGAAGCTTTCCTTAATTAAATCATTTAGGAATCAAGCACAATCAAGGCAATCAACCCTAATATCATTTTCCAAGAAAACATTCCTTTATCCCCATGGAAAATTGCCATCACAGACCTCTGCCATGAATTTACCATCAATCACAAGCACTTAGAATAATAATCCAAACCACAATCCAACAATCAGTTGAATGTAAAAGCATTTAGGACACTATTTGATCAACCAACAAAACCAATTGTTTCTTCCCAAATGATGCAAGAATAGATGTGATAACATTTCCATCCGCATATTCGCTCTCCCCCTTGGGATGTAAGAGCGATCCTATGTAAAATTTTACTTAACACTCGCTTCCTTTGGTTAAGGCGTATGATGAGGTCTCCTATAACTATACAAGATGTAAGTTCTATCATTTCAATGCAAGATAATCAATCTGGCAAGAGCATTTATGCCTCCTCTCTAAGTGACATTTATCTTTTAGCCTTTCCCTAGCGCAATACTATGCAGAATTTTAACTTGACTTTATCTTCCTTTCTCTTAAGGCAAAGAATGCGAGACAAATTTGTAACATTTATAAGCCCTTATACGATGCAAGACTATCTTCCAATGTAAAATAATTCTCTGTAACATGTCCCCCTGTCCATTTGTAGGACACATCTTAGCAGCCCATCAAGAAGAGAGTCTAGAAAGCGTCGCCCGGCACTCACAAGGAATGTCATGGGGTTTGCGATCTAGGTCTTCTCGAGTATGCCATGAAGCGGAAGCATTCCGGCCATTCCCACTTAAGACTGACCTGAATCGGGGTTTTTCTAATGGTCAAGTTCCTAGGAGGTAGCTAGCATCGAGCCCCAGACGAACTACTTTGCGCAAAAACGTCAGGGTCGAAGCAGATTTATACTGCACTTGGTTCAAGGAGAATGGGAAACGAGAGGGATGCGAAGCTCAACCTCTCTGCCCGTAAGGCATAGTCCCATTCTGTTCCCCTACAACAGCATAAATCGGGACTCTAGCTCTATAGATTCTAGGTCATTGTTACCTCATTGTCAATTTCTTTGAGAAAAGTTCCTGGCCAACCGAGACCACCCTTCTGTAGGACGGACCCAGAGTCACGTCCACCGCACTTTCCTCGGGTTGCTTTAGTTATCTAATTATCTACCACATTTAGTTTGACAAGTAAAAACAGCTTTCTTAATTAACCAAATTAATCATTGGTTCCTTCACGTAACTTAAGCACTGACACAGAAAAACAAAGTCAAGCAAGTTCCTTTTTCAACGTTTGATCTTTATTTATCGGTCTTTGGAATACATCAAATAAACCTGCCCGAAGGCTATTCCAGCAATCCTCAGGGGTTGCTATTCCAAGTTCTTCCCCCGTTGACTAGTATGCGGGCCTCGAGATCCCATCTCGTGTTACGTTGGCCTTTTCTGTAGGATCCGAAGGCAAGGGATTTATGGCCAGAGCCTCCCTTGGCACCCAAGCATTCTCCTGCTCCAAGTAGCACCCACGGAGAGACCTCTCGCGGCGGGTTCGATCCAGCTACCCGGCATGGCTAACAACCCCCTTGGATAGGGTCAGGAAGATAGCCGGAGGTAACTGGTACTGCCTCTCCCTCCAAGCTTTCAACCTGAAGCATTAGTTATTTTTTCTGAATTAGTTCCTTGAGCAAAGAAATACAAATAGTGCACCTAAGTGTACAATCACGAGCATTCCAGTGGTCGTTTGTACGGCCAACTGCTAAGGTGTGATTCCTTCTCCCCGAATGCCTCCAGTATTCGATCCTAGATCAATCGTGACTTGGCAAGATCTCAAGGGTTTCATAAGCTGAGTTACTTTTTTACCCTCTTTCCTTGGGTTAGGGTTTATACCCTGTTGACCCAAATTGTCTCTACCTTAGGTTTCCTTATATTGTGGTCAATAAATCCTGGACAACCCCGTTGTCCTAATTTGGTTGATCAACTGCTTTCTTGGCAATTCATAACTCTCCTAGCTTGGCAATTCAGTCCCAAGGAAGAGTGAAGCCTTGCGGGATTCTAGCATTTGGTCAATTGATCCTTAGGGTGAGAACCCTAGATCAATCTTGCACGGGTGATTAGGTAATCCTAACATTTCGAGAATGTGGGTAGGACCTTTGAGATCGGAAATATTAAATCGGCATCCTAAGTGCAATACTAGTCAAAATTTTAACATAGCTTAACCCTACCTAGCACATTGAGGTGACCATCATATGCTAACTAATTATACCTTTATGAATTTCATGTAGGCTACTCATTTACACGCGAATTACTTAAGTGATCTATCCAACCCACGACTAAAGATGATCTTCCCCTTAAAGATACAAATACTTTTCTTCTAAACTTGCAAATTCTTTCCCTAAATGATCTAAGCAACTCATTTACACGTGAATTACTTAAGTGATCTATCCAACCCATGACTAAAGATGATCTTCCCCTTAAAAATACAAATACTTTTCTTCTAAACTTGCAAATTATTTCCCTAAATGATGTAAGCAACTATAAGATGAGTGAGATGTATCATTCCATGCAATTTCAAGACCATAGACCTTTTGCCTTTATGCAACTATAGGATCTATAGTGATCTTTCCTTTCCCTGCCCTATGCAATGTTGATTGACATTCAGAGCTATTCTTATAAACCCTACGTTGATGCATCGAATTCAAGCTCTAGTATTTTAATGAAGATGATCCTTTCCCAAATTCAAGCTTTAATAAAAGAACTCCATGCATGGATGCACCATTCTTTCATGACCAGATGCCAATGAATCCATCATTGATTTAATCCTTCCTTTAACACTTAACACAACCTAGAATGTAGCTATCATCGCATGAGATTTGCAAAGTACATAAATCCTTTCCATGCATTGCAACTATTCGGACATCATTTAATGGGCGTCCATGATTATCTTATATACGAGTCACAACTAGGAAATTATTACATAAGTGTATTATGTGTTATATGCCCTGTCCTTTGCGCGATGCAACAAGGATGCCTTTGCACAATTTCGTCTTTTTACTTATGCATCATACGTTCAGAATTGCAACTACACTTGACCACAGAAGTGCAAGCAATTGCAAATACTCGACATGCAACTAAACTTTGTAGATCGAATGAGCATATAAATTTCCCAATGCATTTAAACTTCCCTATGAGAATTAAAACATGCTTAATGCATCCTTTCCATGTGGAGTTAATTTTTGGAACCTGGGCATTCAATACCGGGGCGTTGTCCACTCTTGTACTTTGGGTGGAAGCTCCCGCATGCGCTCCTCTCGACTTTTTCTTAGGAGCCATCGATGAAGTAGATCTCGACTTAGCAAACTCTCGTTGGTCCTCTTACGCGTTACGAAGTCGCTAATACCCGAGCTTTCCTTCCCTTCGCAGAAATCGGGCCTTGCAAGACACCGTTTTAAGAAAACCGGGAGGAACGGGTGAACTATGCCTAGGGAAGCTTCAATAGAAGCTTCCAAGCTTCTGGAACAGGGAGATGATGTGGAGTGATAATTGGAGATGATGATGATGGTGAAGATGACAAAGAGGGAGATGACGACGATGACGATGATGATGATGATGATGATGATGATGATGATGAAGATGAAGACGATGGGGGCGGCGGCAGTAGCAATATGGTGGCGGCAGGGAGAAGGCGGCGGGTAGCTCCACAGGGCGGCGAGCAGTAGCACAATCCACGATCCCTTCCTCCTCCCCCTCAAGCTTGGGAGGGGGGTTCATATAGGTTGAAGGGGGGGGGGGTAGCCACACAAGTGGCGGGTTGCATGCCTGCTCCTCCCCATGCCCCTCCACCACTCAAGCTCCACACATACTCCCTCTCCCCGCCATGCAACGGCTAAAGGGGAGGGAGTTAATACATAAAAAAAATTGCAAAAATTATCCCTTTTTTTTCCATGAAGGGGTGTTCCTATGGTGGCTTGCGATTTCAAGCCACGGATTCATATGCACCATGCGGGTATGGTATTGTTAATGCATGAGGCTGGAGTTCTTAGGCTAGAGTTTTGTTCACTTGAAATTGCTTTTGCGTGGGATCAAGGGTCGTAAATTTTTTGTTGCGAAAATATTACATTCTCGAATTATTGTGCAAGTTGTAATAAATTCATGGTTTGGCAGCGCAAGAGGTAAACTCTTTAACTGTTATTTAATTTCATAGGATGGATGCAAGACTTTTAATGCAAGATCATTTCATGTACCATTGATGTATGTTTCATATAATCTTTCCCATGCATATACTGTCTATGTGCATAACCTTCATGGTAACCTTGCAAACCTTAAACAATATTTTCCTAAGTAAAGACTAATTGAAGACTTATCGATGCTTAATACTTTATATAGAGAGAGCAATGGGAAGAAATGGCATGACACGGAGCCCCTTACCTCCATTTGGGTGGTCAGATTGGCCGCTGCCATGTAGTCTACTCTTGTGGGGGGGGGGAAGGGATAGTGGGTGGGAGGAGAGGTGGCACACGTGTGCCCCTCCCTCCCATTGATTTCATTGTCATCTTTGTCGTGATCTTCATCCTCTTCTTCAATCTTTCCATCGATGTCTCGTACTTCAGCTCCCCCTCCCTCCGCGAACTGTCGGCGTCGACAGGGGGGAGAGACTAATTTTTTTGTGTGAATACTTTTAATTATTAAAGGGGGGCAGGGATATTACATGCTAGTAGTCAAACATATTACACCTCCTTAGCCTAGTTGTAGCAATTTCTTAATCCCACATATTGGCTTTTCTATTCCTATTCAAATGATTACATCAAGTATGGCACAACAACCACCCATAAGAGATTCAAATCCCAACAAGGATGGTGACTCTTCCTGCTTTAGGGTATCCATTGCCAATATTTAATGGTGGACCAAATGATAATGCTGAATTGTATATCAAGGACTTTCAAAAGTTGATGTTCAGCTATCAAATGAATAAATAAATGATGTTTTTTAGTATGACACTTAAGGGGATTGTAGAATAGTAGTACTACTACCCTATAGCTAATTTGTTTTTTACCATTATGCAAGAGTTTCATATCTCCTTAAAAATGTGGGGTATATTAGCTACATATAATCAATGACACTCACTAAGAGCTTAGTAAAAGCATAAAGGTGTAGCTCAAAAGCTACATGAGGTGTCACATTTTTTAGATATAGCCATTCCATTATCACATGGTATCAAATTGCTATTTTTCTTAAGAAGATTGGACTTTACAATCCAACTTCACATGATTAACACCACACTTAATGATGTAGATGAATATATAACTATAGCAAAGGGGGTTGAATTGAGGACCCAAGCAACTTATGAAGTGAGAGGGAAAACTCTCTTGATCCCTAGTGCATAATGCCAAATGCACTACTGATAGGCTATAACCCATTGCCTACATGTAGCTCTATGGTTCAAAATCAAGGACCCTTAAATCAAGGTGGAGCCCCAAGAGGAACACCAAGGAAAATGGAATTCTCTTGCAAGAAAATCTATCTTGTAATATCAACAAGCTTTTATTTCATTCTTTTGATCATCAAAACAAAGAAAATAGCAATTCTTCACGCAGCATCATAGTAGATATCTCCCATGGATTTGATAGAATCAACCATAATCTTCAACATTTTCATAGAATTATTCAATAGAACAAAGAACACAAAGGAATACACCATCTTTGAATGGAAATAAATCACATATTATTCATCTTCAATGTCTTCATAGTTCTCTCTCTCAATCTCTCATACATAGTTACACTGTTTTGATAGAATTGACTATCTCTGGCTCTCCCTCTCTCTCTCCATCAATAGTACATTATATCCTCACTACAATACTCTCATAATAATTCTCAATAATACTTCTTAGGTTGTGGATGCACCTCCCAAGAGGTATGTATGATATGAAGAGTCACCAGAGCCACTACAGTGTCTTTTCACAGCTCACTAATGTCACTGTCACTTAGTCTTCTCTTCAAACTTTAGCAGCTGCTTTTTCCACTTTTTTTAGCTCTTTTGAACTTAGATTCATCTTTTCCAAAGGTTAGAAAACTTTCCCAAATTCACACATACATTCTATAGAACACTTACAGAAGGTCTACAGAACAGTTACAGTACAGTACCAAAGCAGTTACAGTACAGTTAGAGTACAGAGACAGAGCAGAGACAGAGGCTCTACAGAAGGTCTACAGAAGGTTATAGAACATCATCAGAACCTCATAACTCATACTAAAATCATTCCATACTATCAAAAACTATTCAATAAGATTTCAAAAGATCTCAATCTTCATCAATCATCAATCCATGCTTCATACAGAAGACAATCAGAACAAAACAATCAGAACCTCAATAGAACCTACCAGAACATCACAGAGCTTCATATCTCCACTAAAAAACATAATGAACTTCCAAAAAATAATCAATATAATCAAAAACACTCTCAAATACTTCCATTAACAACCATACATCACTCTAAATCCATCAAAAATCAATCATTCAGACCTCAAAGATAACAAAAATCAGTAAAAACTTCAGTCTTTTTCCACTCTCAATATATATCCCCACACTTAGAAAGGAAGCGTCCTCGTGACCTAAGGAAAAGAAGAAGATAAGTTCACTAAAAAGCTTAATTTTATCTTCCATAGGATCTTCAATAATCTCACCAAAGCACGACCCCAACTTATCACTTGTATCTAATAGAAAAATACTACTAAAGGAAAAATTCTGTTATTCATTAACTCATATGTCAAATCATTTAAAAACCATAACAAATTTGTAAAGGATATGAGAGGTTCTCTTCAGCTTTCCCCCATAGGCTTTTCATCCACCATCAATTGGTTGAAAAGAGCTCTCGAACAAGTTATTCTCAATCAGCACGAACTCATCACATACAATTATTACAACACACACACACAAACACTGACACAACCATTTGAATGACACCTCCAAAAAGAGATATATCATTAAGAATCATCCAAGATACATTGCAAAGGCATCAATGAAGATGATCCCTTTTGAAGGCTTGGTGGTTTCGAAAGCGATCCATGGAGAAGGATTCATCTACAAATGTCTTTGGAGGATTTTAAAAGAACTGCAGGCAGCATATCCTTTCTAGTAAAACAAGGTATCTGCTAGGGAGACATAGGGCATGAAAATACAGGACATCCAACTGGTGGGAGTCAATATTCACATTGACATTCTTACAAAGTTTTGGAATGGCCTTTTGATCATTATGGGAATGCCTATGCATGTATGCTAGATACCAAGCAAAATGAGCTGTCAATCTCATCGAAGGATCTAGAGATTGTGAATATTGGTGATGAGCAAAATGAAGGTAGTTCTGGTATGCTTGACTGGCAGTTGTCCAATCCCCTGGAATTACTGGCCAATTTATCTGAGGTCCTGTAAGAGAATCAGTCGAGCTCCATCCTCTTCTTTTGGTAATCTCTTGATCAAACCCATCATATTCACTAACCAACTGAGGGGGTTGAGAAATAGAAGTGGTAGGAGATGGAAGGGGAATAAGTAAAAGAGGATGAAGAGATGGGTAGGAAAAATCATAAAAGGAGGAATAAGTTAAAGAAGGAGTGGCTGAAAATTTTAGGAAATCAGTTAGGAAGGGTGTTAATTGATAAATAGGAAAGGTAGAAGGTATATGGATAGATGGAGAAGGGCATGGTGGAGAAGGGGAAAATACTCTATCTTCGATAAAAGAACAATAGGTAAATATGGAAATTCGAGGAAAAGATTGAGGTTGGAAAAGAAGGGGTAAGATTGTTGTTGAATTGATTTGATAAAGGGAAAAATATGTATCATAACGGTGAGCCATTTGTTGGTAGTACAGTAGGTTAGGAATAGAGGGACCTAAGACAGATCTTCTCTGATAGGCATAAAAAAAGGTTGAATCAAATGGATGGTTTTTGGAAAGGTGAGCTAAGAGATCCACCCTCAGTTGGTTAGTGCTCTGTACATAGGTAGAAGCTGTGTTTTGACGTTGATTCAGGACCACAGAATCAATCATTGAGTATCAGGAATTATCAGGGCAAGTAGCCACTTTTGAAGAGTAACTCTGAAACATGTCATCTATTTGCAACTCCAAATAGTTGACATACAAGACATCTTGTAAAACCACATCCCCCACATACCAGGACATATCTACTTCATCTGGAATCAACAGATCTCCCCGTAGATACATATATGACAGCAACACGGTATCCGTCATCACATAATCTTCAAACACCATATGGACCACTTCTATCAGTAACTCAGGAGACCAAGCCCCACTCCAACCATGCTCTGGAAGAGGAAGATCCATCATTGAAAGCTTTATGTAAAAGGCCAACTTCTGCAATTGATAGTGGACAAAGAAAGAATGGTCTGGAGGAACATATTCTTGGTAATGCTCAAATGTAGACCATAGCAAATCCATCCTGGACTGCAATCTTTCCACTTTATCTTGGAATAAATGACACAAGGTAACTTGTCTCTGGAGAACTGTCAAGTCCTGCTTTGAGAGAGAAGGGATCAGGGGAACATTAGGGCTTGGAGGAACAGACCGTGACTATGCCAGTTGGTCTTGCAATTGCTTGATTTGGGAGGCTTGTGATTCCACTGTGTCATGAGCAGTCTGTAAGACTGAGAGTTTTACATCCAAAAGAGTCTGAAACTCTTGAGCTTCTTTGGACATCCTCTCTTTCTCCTCTGAGATTTTAGTGACCTCTGATTGAGCTTCTGTTAAAACTGAATCTTCAAAGAAGATATCTCTTCTCTTTGGGTCTCAATAATTTGGGTTTGTTGCTCCATCTTCTTAGACAGATCTGCGAGTGTGTCTTTGGCAGAGGCTAACTCTGATGTTGCCTTATGCAACTGGTCTTTGGACTGCATCAGTTCTTCATAAAAGGAAGCATACAGCTGTTGAACACAGGTTATCCTGAAAGTTCAATCAAACTCTGGATGTATTTACAGAGGAATGGAATGGCATCTCCCGATACTAAACTATTCAATGAAGGGATTGATATGTCTAAGGAACCCTCTCTATGTGCTCTGAACAGGTTGTTACATGTGAGATAAGTAGGGAGGTCACTGCCAGAGGTAGCAAGAATTAACTGAAGGAAGAACTAAAGGAGTTGTATCTGCCACACACTTCAAGCGCTTTCGCTGAATGACCAGGGGAGGAGGAGAATCCAAGTCCTCTATATCAATAGGTTCTGACTCTTCTGAAGGTGGTGGAGGAGGTACTGGATCAGATGGAGGAGGTGGAAGCACACTCTTCTTTAAGCCTAAGTATGTCAAGAAAGCATACAGGTAGGATCCATGGGTAACATTGGTGACATTTCCCCTGGTTACTTTGACGAAATGTTGATCCATCTTTGTAAGTAGGTAAGTGCTCCAATCAATAGCCACTCCTTTTAACACCATCCTGGAAGATGTAAAGAGCTCTTTGGACAAGTAATGGGATGGCGTTTTGGCAGGCATAAACTGGTCTTGGAGAAACTCGCAAACCAACTTCCACACAGGATCAGTGATCATGGAAAAGGAGACTCCGGAAGTGTTGATCACTTTCTTGACATCCAGAATTTCCTTGGTCTGCTTCTGTAACAGCTTGAAAATTTCATCGTTGGAGAATAGTTGTCTAGTTGTAACAAAGGTCTCTCCTTTGTAGGGAAGAGACAAAGCCTTCCCTAACCCTCGGGATGTAACAAAGGGCTCTCCTTTGTAGGGAAGAGACAAAGTCTTCCCTAACCCTCGGGATGTCAATGTCATGGAAGTACCATGGACCAGTCCCGACTTCTTGTTGTATGAGGCAAGGAACTCATCACACATGGATGGATCTTTTGGAATCAAGGGGAGGGAAGTAGCCACGAAATTGTGAGTCCTGCTTTTGCTATAGGCTCAAAAGCCAGTAGGGAAGAGTAATCCCTACTAACCAGCGGGACATATTGGATAGGAGGAGGAGCGTGAGGTGCCATTCAGATGGAAAATACACACACCACAACACAGACAATCACAAAGAATGCCTGCAAAACAACCAAATGACTATAAAAAAGAAATCAATCAAAAAGAAGGACACATATACATAGACGTAACTAACCCATTTACCACCCTAGACAATACACATCCTAGAAAAAAATTGGCATGACCTCTACACATATGTGACCAAAAACTTCATGCGATGCAACAAATAGGCACCCAAGTCCCCGTATCAGGCAAGAAAGAAAGAACTACACACCGCACCTGTAATCGTAACACATAGACAAACCAGAATACCATAAAAATGTACATCAAGACTTGACCATCAGTGTCAACTAAAAGACTTTTACGCGCTCATCCCACGAAGCGTGTTTATTAAAAAGGGGAAAAAAGTGCAGTGAGGGGGAATTATTTTAATGAAGGGTTCATTTAAAAAAATTATTAACAATGGGTGACATTTTATTAGGTTCTAAACCTTAATAAAAAAACGGCGGTTCCTTCTTAAAATCTTAATTACAAATTATTAAGTTGAAACGGTGCTTTATTGCAACCTGGACTATGATTCCCAGACTGGGTCTCTAAATGCAAATTCCTTAATTAAAAATTAACAGTGATGTGCAGCGCTTTTTTGCCAGCGCGTGCTTTTGGTGACGGCTGGTCCATTTTTGTTACAAATTAAGGTGCCTCTTAGGCGCACGTAGCGCATGCAAAGTGAACGGCTAGTTGATTTTTAAATTATTAAATTGTGTGTTTAGCGTGAATGCCCGTGGAAAAGGTGGGTGAATAAATAGTTTATTTTAGCAATTAATTGTGATTAAGGGGGTAACGAAAATAAATAAAGCTCACAAAAGAAATACCTGATAGGGGTGTGTATGCAATGGACTGAAGACGCATGGAGTAGTCCCCCAAAAGCAATGAATCCAGTCAAACAAAATCAAAGACCACTGACTGAACAAAAAAAATAAAACACCTTAGTGTTTGTGTTGATTTTTATTTTATTTTTATTTTTTATTGGGTATTTTGTTTGTTTTTTAAACTTGCCTTGCTTTTGCCAAGTGGGTTTGGTCAATTGTGACTTATGGCTTATGTCTTGCGTTCGTGTGGTGACTTCCGTGAAGGATGGCTACAGTCCCTATCAACCTGGGTAGAGTTACGAACTTTAGACTATTTTTGTTTGAGACTTCCTCTATATTCAATGGTATAGAATTCTTCAAGTCTAATTGTGAGAAGTCTAGAAGATTGAAAATAAAGTTGGAATATCACAATTAGTTTATTAGTTGCAACTGGCTTCGTTACATTAGCTACCTTTTTTATTGCAGCTAATTTCTTGGATAAACCTTGACTCTATTGCAAAAATAATATGAAAGATATAAAGAAGAATATGGTTTGAGTAATTTGTTTTATGATTTTGATGTTGTTTTTTTTTAAATTTAATTGTGTGTATGTGTGTTTTTTTTAAAATAATAATTAAATCAAGATAGATAACATATAAATATATGATGAAGTGTAAGAAGGAATTTCCAACCATGTAGCAAGGGTCCACAATGGATGTTAAGTCAGCCATGATTTTCAGATGATTTGTAGGATTTAAAAGGAATGTTTATGAAGTGTAGTATTAAAATTAGGGTTTTGTGGCTTCAAAAAATATTTTTTTACCTTTTATGGAAATATTTTTAAGTGAGAAATAAGGGAAAAAAAGGTAGGGGGTTTGTGAATTTTTTTGAGATTTTTTGGAATTTATTTCTATATTTTACTAATTTTAAATGAATTTTATCCATTTTTCAAGTAAGTTTGAATAAATATTCAAAATTAAAATTTTATGTAATTTATTTTTTAAATTTCCACCTTACAAATATTCCAAATAAGTGCAAAAATAGGGGGAATGTTTAGAAATTTTTTTGTAATTTTTATGAGTTTAAATGAATTTTTGAAATTAACTAAATCGATTAAATGATGTAAATCAGGTTAGTTGGGTAAGTGAGGTCAAGTCAGGTCAACTATATCAGGTTAGTCTAGGTAAGTCAGTTAAGTCAAAATAAGTCAAGTCTGGTTAGGTTAGGTTAGTCAGGGTTGATTAGGTTAGGCTGAGTTAGTCTAGGCCAGTTAGGTCAATTAGGTCAGTCTAGTTTGGTTAGTCAAGTTAGGGTAGTTAGTCAATGTCAAGATTGTGGGAGAGAAGGAAGGAGTCTCACTTGAAGCTTTCTTGCTTGCACAATGGGGGAATACACACAAGGGTGGAGGCTGAAAACAGTTTTCCTCTTCTTAGTTGTGTAAGCCAAAATAACTCACATACAAAGAAATAGAAGAACCCTATATATGGGTCTCAAACCAAACTCAACTAACTAAGGTGGCATACTAACTGAGCCACGAACTAGAGTAGATAAGGATAGCTATCATGTAGCTATTATTCATGGGCGGTGTACCAACCGCGTCTGCAACTGACAAGTCGGTGACATAAATGCACAACGGTCACCCTGGCGTATCACGAGTGGAGCTCGATATCTCAATAGTCAAGTCCTAACTAACCAGGGTTAGACTAACTAACCAGGGTTAGTTAGTGGGGTAGGCAGCTAACCATGGTGCAGTTAGTAAGGGTGGAAACTAACTAAGGGTTAAGTTAGTGTGGGTAACTAACTGGGGTGAGGTTAGGGGTCAACTAACCCTAGGTTAGGTTAGTGGGTACTAAACTACAGTTAGGTGAGAAAGGTACTAACCCTAGTTAGGTTAGTGAGTACTAACTCTAGGTAGGTTAGTCACTAACTTTAGTGAGGTTAGATTAACTTGAGTTAGATTAGGTGAACTTTAGTTAGGTTATGTGAACTTTAGTTAGGTTAGGTGAACTTGAGTTAGGTTAGGTGAAGTTTAGTTAGTTACTAACCTGGGTTAGTTAGGCAACAGGGGGTGGTGGGGGAGAAGAGGGAGGAGGTGGAGGTGGCAGTTGAGGGCATGGGTGGTGGAGGAGGAGGAAGAGGAGGAGGAAGAAGAGGGAGAGGTGGTGGGGGGAGGAGGATGAAGAGGAGGAAGAAGAGGAGGGGAAGGTTGAGTTGGTGGAGGTGCTACTGGCGTGATCGAGGTGAGCCGAGGGGAGGCGCAGGTGCTGGAGGCGTAGGTGGCGACTAGCGGCGAAGGGCGGCAGAGGAGAGGGTCACGTCCAGCGGCGGCGGCCAGGGGCTAGAGGCGTCTGGGGCGTGGCAGCGAGACTGGAGGAGAGGCAGCCGAGGGGGCGTCAGGTGACGAGCGACTGGAGGAGAGGCGGTGGCAGCGTCCGCTAGAGGGAAGCGGCCGCTAGAGGGAAGCGGCCGAGATGGAGGATGGGGAGGAGTAGTTGGAGGGAGAGGCGGCCGACGGCAGGGACGGCAACGGGCATCCGACAGGGGGGAGAGAAGAAGGAGGTGGAGGAGGAGAAAGGAGAAAGAAGAGGAGAAGGAAGAAGAGGGAAGAAGAGGAAGGGGGAAGGGGAGGAGGAAGAAGAAGGGAGGAAGGAGAGGACGCGTCGCACGCAACGGCCATCAGGTAATGTTTTTTTTTCTTTCTCTCTTTTTTTTCTTTTTCATTTTTCATTTTTGTGTTTGTGTTTTTGTTTTTTGTGTTTTTGTCTTCTTTTTTTTCTTTTTTTTCGTATTTTTTCTTTCTTTTTTTCTTTTTTTTCTTTTTTTTTCTCTGGTTTCTTATGTTTGTTGTGTTGTGTTGTTTTTTTAAAAAAAAGGATTAGGTTGTGTGTTTGTGTATGTGTGCATTTTTTTTTTGGGTGGTTGTATTTGTTTATCATGTTTTTTAAAAAAATGAAAAATAAGTACATAATAATAAAAAATAAAACTAGAGGGGCAAGAATACACCCCCGGCCTGTGCGCATGCGCGGGCAGGGGCAGGGGTAAAAACAATTTGCAGTGACGGGGTCAAACGGGCAGGGACGGGGACGTGCGAGCCACGGATGCCACGGGGCGTCCCGAGGCTCGTAAAACCAAAAACAAGCGCGTTCATGCGCGAGGCGAGAAACGTGGTTAACGAGAAAAATGAAGAAAATTTAATAAAATCTAAACCGTTTGTTGGATCAAAAATCTGTAAAAAGAAAAAATGTGTCGGGAGATGAGGGAAAAATGTTGGAAACATACAACACGGGTTCCGAGACAAAATCAGGGTGTTCACATGGAAAAAACGCAAAAAAAAACTCGAAAACACATATGGGCATTGATATCAGAAAATTCGCGCATCGGAACAAAGTGCAAAAATAAGGAAAAGTGTACAAAACAATGTGTCAAACAACTTTATCACGAGAAAACACAGTTCCGATCGAGATAGGATGCATTCACATGGGAAAAATCCCAAAAATGGGCCCAAAAATAGACTCGGAAATTAATACGGGAAGAACTGTGCATCGGAATAACAGGCAGTAAAAAGGAAAAATATCCGAAATAAGGAATTCATAGGATTGGAGCATCAAAACTTTGTGTCGGGGAAATTAGAAAGGGTTCACATGGAAAAAACATGAAAAATGCATTAAAAAACACTCGGAAAAATTAATAACTAAAAATGTGGCAGGTGGAAGAGGGGGGAGGAAAAAGGAAAAAGTGGGGAAAAGGCTGGCAGGACACGGCTGTCAAATCAAACTGGAATTTCGGTGAAAATAGGGCAGGTTCACATGGAAAAATGTAAAAAATAGGCACAAAAAAGGCCCCAAAACCTGAAAAATTTAATAACAGATCAACCGTGCATCGAAATGACATAAAATAAAAAAGAAAAAAGGCCAAGGAAAATGGGTAGGATAGGGCTAGCACATCAAATCAGGGTTTTGAAGCAATAAAGACGTGTTCACATGGAAAATTATCCAATTTACGGGAATTGCTTCAAAAATTAATAACTGGAGAATCGTCTGTCAGAACAGGGGTTGCTAAAAAGGAAAAATAGGTAGTTCGAAGGGACGAACATGGTTGTAAGGTTGGATTGAGTTTCTGGTGAACGTAAGGTCCGTTCGTATGAAAGAAGCGCAAAACCAAGAATAAGGGAAAACGGTCAAGGAAAAACCCCTAGGATAGGGTGAAATAGAACGTAAGCATGGGGAAGGGACCCCATCAGAGTAAAATTAAATCATAGCATAGATACATGATTAGAATAGGGTGTATGCATGGGGGTATACAACATAGATGTGCAAGGACGTGTCCCCACACTTAAGACCTTAGCAGGAAGGGTAAACCAAACTTCAAGAACCTAGTACCTCACATCAGACCAACCACAAATGTCCCCACACTTAAGACATAACCGGTACTGAGAAACAGAAGGTGTAGGGTTAGAAAAACTTGGCCCATATTTCCGAGGAGGAATGTTGACTATTGAGGTTGCGTCTGGTGTCATTGTGTCGGCTGGAGGATGTAATAAGGTGTCTTCACATCACTCGTCCTTCGTCCTTCATGGCAGGGACCACGTGGCAACACCCAGGAAGGTAGCTAGTTGAAGGAATCACAAGAAATTCATCGATGGCGAGAGACATTGCACTCAACTCACGATCACTCAAATGAATTGAAAGAGTTGGCACTCACCCCATTACTAATGTCACTCGAGGAAATAATGATGAAAACCCAGAGCTCACACCCAGTTTAGGAATCGACAAGGGAATGGTATAGAAAGAGTATGCCAAGGTGCACAATTGATGGTGTATCAGTGCGTCCAACCCGTTTAGCATAGGTGCAAGGAGAAAGGCCAGGGAGCCTTGTAGTGCAGTGTATAGAGTAGAGTGATGTGTCTTGTGCTGATGGCAGAGACCCTTCCCGTGGGTGCATAGGGAAAGGGAATGTACCTGACTCCAAAATTCGTAATGTCCCTCAATCCTCACCTCTTGGTAATTGATTGAAGAAACTCCAGTCACACTTAGCCCACCCTCTATCTCACGCTCTGTTGAACAATACAGAGGGGAGTCCTTTCCTGAAACCCATTGATGTAATCCTCACGGTCACTTGTGCAGAGGTTGTATGCCTTGTGCACATTTGATGGTGCAACTGTGCATCCCGCCCTGTGCCGGCATATAGTGCAAGAAGGAAGGCCAGGGAGCCTTATGGTGCAGTGCACAGGAACAGATCATGCTTTGTGCATTGAGAGGCCCATCCTTGCATGCAACACTCTATTCACACATCTCACCTCTCATTTGATTTAAAGGGAAAAATTGGTCACTCACCCCACCCTCTATCTCACGCTCTGATAGATACAGAGGGCAGCCCATACTCACGTCCCCATCCTATTAGGATGAAAGCTCACATCACTCAAGGGGTTAGTGATAAAGATCATGTCGGTTGTTGTTGTCATGAGGATCTTGAAGACGAGGCGTACCCAGGGAGGTGGCCTACAAATCTTATACTTCAATGATTTGTAAGAAAAGTCGTCTGTTAAGAAGGGCAGACGGATTGATATTGCAAAGGCAGCACACCAAGGGAGTGGCTTCAAATTACTTGCTGAAGAGGTTCTGCTGGTGAGTCAGCTATCCTGAACTGCGGGGTGTTGCTACCTTTTCCGTAGTCAGCTTTTCACCCAAGGGTGTTTTCACCTTTTCTTGGAATGAGGCCTGTTATGACAGGGAATTTCTTCCTTTTCTCCCATAACAGTTCGTTTGTTTTGTTTGTTGTTTTTTTTTTCTCTTTTCTTTTCTTTTCTTTTCCCTTCTTTTTTTTTCCTTTTTTTTTCATTAAGAAAGAGAATGGTAGAAATATCATATGTTAGGACCAACCTCGCCACCGTTGTTAGATCAGACGAGGAGAGAATAATGTCGGAGTGAGATGTTTCTGCGACGAGGGGGTAGCAGAACGAGAGTGCCTCATGAGGAGAATCATAAGGGCTATCAAAAGCACGATAAGAAGGACAGTACGATGCCCAAAAGGGAAGGGGTAGGTTGACTGTAATTGTCAAGATCCCCAGGGAGGGAAGTACATCTTCAGGCGATAGCCATTAATGAGGAAAGGATCATCAGAGGCATCAATGGTCTGCACCTAAACAGAGCCATTAGGATTGACGGCCAGTACCTTGTACGGGCCCAACCACCATTGTTGAAGCTTGCCAGGAAACTTGCCAAATCTTGAATCATAGGCTAGAACAAGATCACCTTCTTTGAACTCCTTGTGCTTGATGAAACTGTCATGATAGGCCTTACATCGTGCTTGAGTGGTTTCCATACACTGTAGGGCCATCCACCGTATCTCATCCAAGCATTCCAAGTGCAGGAGATGGCGTTGAAGTGACTCATCATCTCCCAAGAATTCTTTAATTGCCACTCGCAAAGAGGACAATTCTAGCTCAACAGGGAAGACAGCTTCTATACCATACACTAGCTATAAAGGGGTCTGTCCTGTTGCTGCCTTATGAGAGGTTCTGTACGCCCAGAGGGCCTCTGTAAGTCAATCGTCCCAGTCACGACGATGTGCGGCAATTGTTTTTGTCAAAATTGAGTAGAGGATGCAATTGGTAACTTCAACTTGGCCGTTGGCTTTGGGGTAATAAGGGGTGGACTTGCGATGGCAAATCTTATACAGTTCCGTCAACTCCTCCATAATTTTGTTAAGGAAATGAGTACCTCTGTCACTTACCAGCTCAAGGGGACTGCCAAAACGGGTGATAATATTCTTGTATATAAACAGGGCTACGCTGTTACCATCGTCCCGCTTCAGAGCTTTAGCTTCACACCACTTTGTGACATAATCCGTACATACTAGGATGTATCTGTTCTGCTCTGTTTGGTAGGTGGATCAATGGAACCCACAAAATCAATCCCCCACTTCCCAAACAGCTTTAGGGGAAGAATGGGTTGAAGTGGCATGGCACTTGTTTTGGTGGGCTTCCCCATTCGCTAACAAGCATCACATATCTTGCAGTAATCATATGCATCCTTGTGGAGGGTCGGCCACTAGTATCCAACTAGCAGAGCCTTCCTGGCTGTCACTTCTCTTGCAAAGTGTCCACCACATGGTTTCGTCATGGCATGCTTTCAATACTATGCCGATTTCATCCCCTGCAACACATCTTCGCAGCACTTTATCTTTGCCTTTCTTGTACAAGGCTCCGCCGAGCAAGGTGTAGGGGGCTGATTCTAACAGAAGCTTCTTCTTTTCATGGCTTGAGATGCCAGGAGGATATTGTTGAGTTGCTAGGAGATTGGCTATGTCTGCATACCAGGGAGTAACTATTTCAACTAGAAACAAAGAAACATCAGGAAGGTCTGGATCATTCTATTCCTCTTCTTCTGTTTGACAGATACATGATAGATGATCAGCTAGGACATGGGAACGGCCAGGCTTAGTGACCACTTAGAAGTCAAACTCCTAGAATAGGAGCAACCATCTCATCAGTCGTCCTTTAACATCTGCTTTGTTCATCAGGAAGGACAGGGCTTCATGATCCACATAGAACTTGAAATGCATTGACAATAGATAGTGTCGAAACTTTTCCAATGCAAACACCATTGCCAAGCACTCAAGCTCTGTCTCACTGTATAGTTCCGTTCCCTATCAGTGACCTTTCGGCTTGCATAATATATTGGTTGATCTAATTTAGAGGGGCCCTTTTGACATAGGAAAGCACCTAGCCCTTCAATTGATGCATCTATGTGCACATGGAACTCCTTCGTCCAATCAGGAGGCTGCAAAATAGGTGTTTGGATCAGGCACTGTTTTAGGGTACTAAAGGCTTCTTCACAATCATCAGTCCAAAGCAAATCCGCCTCTTTCCTTAGGAGCTTGTGCAGAGGGGCTGCCTTGGTTGCAAAATGTGCAATAAATCTTCTGTAATAGCCCACATGTCCAAGAAATCCTCTTAATTGCTTGAGGTTTGTTGGTGCTGTTAAGGCGACAATCTTTTCAATCTTTGCCGGGTTTGTTGCAATCCCTTGTGCAGAGACAATCTAGCCCAACAGAACTCCTGAGGAGATGCCAAAGACACATTTGTCGGGGTTGAGAGAAATCCCATACTCTCGGCATCTGTCAAAACATTGCTCTAGGTGTCCCCAGTGCTCACAGATCAAACTATAGACACAAAAGTCATCAAGATACATCTCTATGAAATCATACAGATAATTTTGGAAGGTAGCCATCATTACTCGTTGGAAGGTGGCAGGAGCATTACAGAGCCCAAATGGCATTACTCTATAGGCATAGGTCCCCCATTCTATGGTGAAGGTTGTTTTAGATTGGTCCTCTTCTATGATTTGGACTTGGTTATATCCCTTGAATCCATCCAAGAGGGAATAAAGCTCATGGCCTGCCACTGTGTCCAATAGTTGGTCTGTAAAAGGGATAGGGAAATGATCATTCTTCGTCTTTGAATTGAGCTTCCGAAAGTCGACACATATTCGGAGTTTCCCGTTTTTCTTGGGTACTACCACAATGGGCGAAACCCATTCACTATTAGCCACGGGATAAATGAACTCTACTTCAAGAAGTTTCAATAATTCAGCCTTCACCAAAGCGGAGTAATTAGGATTCATACGCCTTTGTCTTTGCCTTACAGGTTTGGCATCAGGCTCTAGATCAATGTGATGTTGGCATACTGTGGGATCAATCCCCTTTAGGTCTTTATACAACTAAGCAAACACATCTAAGTTCTCTTTGAGTAGGTCTCACAGGACCACTAATTCTTCTTCTGGAAGATTGAGACCCACTTTCAGGTGACGTTCAATACCGTCAGTATCCAGGAACGTTACTTGTCTTTCACCTTCCACTTCACAGATAAACATCCCACGGATTGCTTCTAGATAGAGGTCTGACTCTTTCAAGAGAGTAGTATCCTCATCTGATGTTCCACTAGAACCAGTGTCCTTCTTCTGAACAGATGACTCATTTGTCTGTTTAGGTTGTTGGAAGGGTATCAGAGCTTTGTTTGCTTCTGTGTGAGTGGTAATTTCTTCTGGACTTAGGGATTCATCTTCAGAGGATGCATCTAGGAATGTCACATAGCACGGACCTTCTAGAGGCCGTGGCTATGAGGGCATTGGCTTTTGTTGGCAGGGGGCATCATCATCATCTTTTCTTTGGACTAAATGGTCAGGGTGACAGGAGCCACCGGTGAACTTAATTTTTATGCTTTTAATCCACTGCTTATACAGATTCTGCATATTTTGTGGTTCATTGATCAACCCGAACGGCACCATGGTCATTCCATCCAGTATCCTGAGATATTCGGCCTCTGAGGTCTCTGTAGGGACATCAACAAGATCATACTCTATCAGAGAAAATTCTTCATCTACACTTTCATAACCTGCTTCATTTTCTTCCTCATCATTTTCATCCTCTTTCTCTAGAGGCTCTGTCTCTGCTTCTGTAGAGGCTCTGTAAGAGAAGAACAGATCTTCTGCCTCTGTATTTTCTTCTGCTTCTGTCACCATTTCTGACTTTGCTTCTAGCTCTGGCTTTGGCTCTGGCTCTGTATCTGTTACTGTCTTTGTGACTGTCTCTGTATCCGCTCCATCTCTGTTCTGTAGCCACTTTGTATATGCTCTGCCTCTGTACTATCTCTATAATGTCTCTGCTCTGTCTCTACGACTGTCATGTAATAGGGAGAACAATACATCCATGCTTCTATTTCACTGTCAGGGGTGATTTTCGAAGTTAATTCTAGTTGAGGCAGGAGGTATTCACCCATGGACAAGGATTTTACATCCCTTGGCAGTTGGCTTACAGTGCCCACTGTTAGGGACTGTGCCTCTGTTTTTTTAGGAAAGATTTGCACAGCTTCTTCATCTCTTGATGTACCATCTGTTACCTCATTGGAGGAGTTAGTTATGACTTCAATGGATGTGGATCCATTGCCTTTTTGCGATCCATATAGCTTTAACACCGCTTTGTTGGGTCCTCTGCCTAGGGTTAGGGTTCCTTTGAACCAATCCGCCCTGGCTCTTGCTTCAAAAAGCCAAGGTCTTCCCAATAGCAAAGGATATGAGATTCCATAAGAATTTGGTTTAACCACCAGGTATGTCAGCCAATATTCTCTTCTTGCAAGGGTTGTTTTTACGTATGGGAGGATGCCCAATGGTTTGACTCGGCTTTGGTCTGCCAATCTGATAAGCCACTGTGTAGGTTGAATTCCTTGCAACCCTAAGTCCTTCATTGTCACATCTGTCATTATGTTTACTGATGAGCCTCCATTAATCAATGCATCTGAAATAACGCATCCTTCTATCCATACACTAATCTCTGGGGTTCCAGGATCTAAGAAGGCATTAGACACATCTACTTCCTTTACAGGCTCCGGGGCCTTATTGGTCTTGGTCGCTGTTGAAGGAGTGATCCTTAGTCCACGTCTTCTTGTCAAAATGCTTTTGAATTTCTTTTGATAGCTGGGAGACAACATCAGCAACTGCCGGAATATTAAGTTTGATTTAAAAGTGTCTAGGTCTTTGACCAAGTCATAATCTTTAATAGGATCCACAGGCTTTTCCAGCTTGCTGGGGAAGGGGGCTACACCCATTTTCATCTTTCCTTTTTCTTCTAACAATTGCAGCATCAGAACTTCCTTTGTTTCTGGAAATGCTTTTGTATCATCCATATCCTAGTCTCTGGTCTGGTCTCTGGGACTGTCTCTATAGCTCTCTGTGGCGCTACAGTGCTATGTATTGCACTGTTCTGTTCTGTACTGCCCTGTCCCTCTGTAGATAGGTTGAAATTCACAATCTTGGTAGGAGAGTCATTTTCGTTCTGAACCACTGGTTCCTTCTTCTTGGTGCGCGTAATAGCAGCAACTTCTAACTCGACCAAATTGGAAGTAGGCTCTTGTACCTTTTGTTGGCTATCAGTGGCATTGGCATTTACAGGGGCTGGACTGGGACAATCCTTTGCAATGTGGCCTTCTCCTTTGCATCAGCTGCATAAGGGCTTGCAATCCACAGATCGTCTAGGGTTTGGACAATTTGGGGAGATATGTCCCTTTTCTCCACACATATAACATTCCATCTCTGATCTCTGACCACCGCCAGACTGTCGTCCTCTGTAACTTTGAGAGGGAAACTTCCTTGGACCAAAATTAGGACCAAATTCCCTAGGCTTTGGTCCAATATCCTATGTTGTCATTTTGGATTCCAACAGGTTGAATCTTGCATTTTCATCCTTATGTCTTCGGTTATGCATCTCTTTCAAAGAGCAAATATCTTGTGTATGGTTCTTCTATAAACATTAGGAACAGAAGGCTCCAGGAATGGTTGGTTTTCGGGTACATTCAGTGGCTAAATGGCCTGCTTGATGACACTTTTTGCACCATGTATTAGAGCACATCACATCTCTTCCAACTCCCACAGGAGTGGATATATTGGCGGTATTCACCTTCAGTGTCTGTAGCTGCTCTGTAATCACATCCAGAAGCTCCCTCTTGATACTTGCAACTGAGTTGGATAAGTAGTCCTTTAGATTTTCACCTCTTGAAGTACTTGTAGTAGGGTTTTGGAAAGCGTCTGTAATTACTGCATACACTGGTTGAGTCGATCCAGAGGGTCCTTTGTTCTGGCTCTAATTCAGAGCTCCTGTTGAGACTTGGGGTTGTTGATTCCAGTTGGTAGGGTTCCACTGTTGTTGATTCACCATTGGAGGAATTGTTTGAGGCCATTGTTGTTGTGGATGAACCATCATTTGAGGCACTGTCATGTGCGGCGACCATAGTGGATTAAGTGCATTATACTGCGGCACTGTTTGCATTTGGGGATAGGGGTAGGGAACTATCCTTGGGACTGCATTTGGTGGGTATACCATTTTTGTCATGGGAGGAGGTAAGAATCCTCTTCCTGTGGTCATTGACAGCCTTGCTTCAACTTCATCATACAATCTTGCACCTTCCACTGTAGCTTGTAGATTGACTGGTCTTTTCAATTCCACAAACTTGTGAACTTCTGGTTGTAGGCCCCTGAGAAACACTCCTTTTTGGATTCCTTCATCCAAATGATGGTTAGTCCATCTCTTCAGGATGGATTCCATTTGCGAGACATAAGCTTCTACTCTTTCTCTAGAGGACTGACTTAGGTTCATGAACTCCTCTTGCATCCGCTCTTCAAAACCTTCACACTTGAATTTAGTGAGGAAGGCCCATGTGCCAAAAGTTCATGTTGCTTGTCTCTCATACCACTGAAACACCGCGCCCTTGAAAGTGGCGGGGAATATTGCTAACCAATGCTCAGGGGTTCTGGCATTGTTAGCCACACATGCTACCATGAATTCTGTTACATGAAGATCAGGGTCTTCATTGTACTCTCCCTTAAAAACTAGCAATGGGACTACATTTGCTAGCCTATCATCAATATTTCTAGGATGAATCTGACTAGGAAGGGGACCTTGAGTCGCCATGGGGATTTCTGTAAAGAGTGTTTTTAAGGCGTCAAAGGAGGCTTCTGCTGCAAGCTTGTTCTTAGTTTTGATTTTTGCCTTCTCTCTTCTCAAGTACCTCTGGACTCGTTCTAATGCTTGCCTCTTTATTGCGTCATTCATTAGGGGGTTGGCTTCAACCAGTTGTTCTGGACTCAACAGGATAGTATCAGAGAGGGCTTTAGTCTCTGATGGATTCTCTAGCCAACATCTCCTCTACTTCCTTCTTTTTAACATCTCTGAATTCAGCTTTCAAACCACTACAGAGGGGAAGATATTCTGTTTTGAAAGTATCAAAACTCATTCTTCTTAGGATCGTTGTTGCGTCATTGTAATAATGCCAGCTTCTGAGGGTTTCAACAATGTATGTTGTGAAAAATACTCTATCTACCAACTTCCAATGGGTTGCTAATTGGACAAATAGAAGATGGTCAGTGCACCAAGCATCCCATGTATCTTGTTGTTGAGCATCCACAAACAAATTCCAACTCTTTTCCTTCTTGTCTTCATGAACCTCTATAGACCAAGACTCCTGAAGCTTCTTCACAATCTCCCACTTGATGATGTTTGGAAACTTCTCAATGAATGCCAAATCTTCCATGGATGGTCATTCTCTCTGTTTCTTCTCTTCAGTTTGTTCCCAAACAGTTTGCCACCAAGATGCAAGTTTCTGCTGCTTCAATAGGAAGAGGAAACAGTCCACCACTTAGGGCATGCATCATGATGGTGATATGTTTCTGCCATTTTGGGATAAACTTCTTGTGGAAAGTGGCTTTGATAATGAGAACATCCAACTCTTCAGTGAAAGAAGGAACTTGCAAGCATCCATTGAATTTTTCTCTTCTTGGCAATGCCATTTCCTTCATTTTCAGCCTCTTATGGTGCTTGTTGATGGCAAGATTCCCCGGCTATGCACCAAAAACATGGAGCCCCAAGAGGAACACCAAGGAAAAGGGAATTCTCTTGCAAGAAAATCTATCTTGTAACATCAACAAGCTTTTATTTCATTCTTTTGATCATCAAAACAAAGAAAATAGCAATTCTTCACGCAGCATCATAGTAGATATCTCCCATGGATTTGATAGAATCAATCATAATCTTTAACATTTTCATAGAATTACTCAATAGAACAAAGAACACAAAGGAATACACCATATTTGAATGAAAATCAATCACATATTATTCATCTTCAATGTCTTCATAGCTCTCTCTCTCAATCTCTCATATACAGTTACACTGTTTTGATAGAGTTGACTATCTCTGGCTCTCCCTCTCTCTCTCCATCAATAGTACATCATATCCTCACTACAATACTCTCATAATAACTCTCAATAATCCTTCTTAGGTCGTGGATTCACCTCCCAAGAGGTATGTATGATATGAAGAGTCGCTAGAGCCACTACAGTGTCTTTTCACAGCTCACTACTCCATTGTCACTTAGTCTTCTCTTCAGTCTTCAGCAGCTGCTTTTTCCACTTGTTTTAGCTCTTTTGAACTTAGATTCATCCTTTCCAAAGGTTAGAAAACTTTCCCAAAGTCACAAATACATTCTATAGAACACTTACAAAAGGTCTATAGAACAGTTACAGTATAGTACCAGAGCAGCTACAGTACAGTTAGAGTACAGAGACAGAGCAGAGACAGAGGCTCTACAAAAGGTCTACAGAAGGTCATTAGAACCTCATAACTCATACTAAAATAATTCCACACTATCAAAAACTATTCAATAAGATTTCAAAATATCTCAATCTTCATCAATCATCAATCCATGCTTCATACAGAAGACAATCATAACAAAACAGAAGCTATACAGAAGCTATACATAACCAATCAGAATCTCAATAGAACCTACCAGAACATCACAGAGCTTCATATCTCCACTAAAAAACATCATGAACTTCCAAAAAATAATCAATATCATCAAAAACACTCTCAAATACTTCCATTAATAACCATACATCACTCTAAATCCATCAAAAATCAATCATTCAGACCTCAAAGACAACAAAAATCAGTAAAAAATTCAGTATTTTTCCACTCTCAACACAAGGGTTTTCATAATTGCTTGCCCTTGGGATACGGAATGTAATTCAATGCCTATGATTTCCATGAGTAGTGGATAGGGTCTTGTGGTTGTATAGCTAGCCAACCCTTTACAAATAGTGAAACCTAATGTGGGGGTGACTGTTGAAGCTATTGGTGGATATAAATCTTCTA
Organism: Lygodium microphyllum; assembly: GCF_053477565.2. Taxonomy (NCBI): domain Eukaryota; kingdom Viridiplantae; phylum Streptophyta; class Polypodiopsida; order Schizaeales; family Lygodiaceae; genus Lygodium; species Lygodium microphyllum. The sequence continues at coordinate 78,538,263 of NC_141139.1, forward strand.
CATCTAAGATCTTAAGATAGAGGAGGTGAAAGATGCGATGAAACACTACATTGACATGACCACAAAGCAATACCATTAGATCACAATGGACATGAAATTTCTTAAGTGGAAGTAGAACTATATGGGTCCTAGAAAGCCCAATGAAGGGGACCCATTCAGATATAGCTATAAAGTGGTGTGGGGATCAACATCTTCTATGTAATTGACTGCACATAAAATGTGACATATGTAGAAAGTTATATCATATGGCAAACATGGAGGTGAATAAGTTCACTTCAACAAGATAGTAAACAACTTGGACTAAACATTATGAGTGTGCACTTGTTGGAGAGGCTAGGTCTACCCATTTAGAAAGTTTTCACCACCATCATGAAGATGGTAGATGATAGTTTAAGACAACTAGAGGGGATGATTTCCCAAGTGTATGCGAAAATAGATCATATTGAGGGAATTCTTGACTTTGATGTGATTTGATTTGTCAAAAGGCTAAGCTATCAACTCATATTGGGATAATCATGGATCTTACATTTTGAATGCTTGGTTGATATCTAAGCTAGTTGGTTGATTTTCAGGCATGGTTTAAAGAGGACTGTTCTAGATGCTTATCTTAAACACCCATGAAATGAGAAGGCCTTACTCCCCATTATATAATGGGAGGAGCTTGAGGGCACCTTCATGGATAGAACTTCTAGTTCTAGTGAATGTGATGAGACTTCTACCATAGAGGGATTTATTAGGCATGTCTAAAGAGCCCATTGCGGCAAAAGATTGGATGGGTGATGTTGATGTAGTAGAATTAGATCTTAGGACTGTCAAGAAGAGGACATGAGAGAGAGAAGAAGAGAGAGAGTGTGTAGAAGAGAGAGAAATACTGCAGGAAGAGAGAGAAAGAGAGTGATGAGGAGAGAGAAAGACTAGAAAAGGAGAGAGAAAGACAGAAAGAGAGAGGAAGAAGCCATGAAAGCTTGGAGAGAGATGTGAAGATGAAAGGAGACTTGTATCATAATCTGATGGTCCAAAATTCAAGTCCCTAATACCTTATATACTAGCCAGTGTAGCTAGTATTTCCCCATTATTAAATCCCCCCTCTCTTACAAGGACTTATGATGATCCATGCCTAATTAAAGTCAAAATTATGTTATTTAAAGGTAAGTAAAAAGATTATGTGGAACTTCTACTAGAGCATAGAGACATGTTTGTATAGAACCACGATGACTTGAAGGGGATCCTCCTACTATTTTTGTGGATATGATCCCATTAAAGGAAGCGAGTGAACCAATGAGATAGAAGCTCAAAAAAAAATCTCTTTAATCTTGTAAATTTGGAACTGTCCAAAAGACTAGTCTTCAAGACTCCTAAATGAGGTAAAGTCTTCTATATCTTATGGTTACAATGATGCGTCTCTAGTATCAGTTGTTGTCTATCCTAGATTTTTGGAAAGTGTGGCTATGTCGTCCTGTTGCATCTGTAAGCAAGTAAAGGCTTTAGAGATTTGATATAACTATCTAGACAAAGCTCTAGCTATCTAGAGAAGGTCTATTTGGCTATGGTTTTTGCCACAAAGAAGTTTAGAAATTATATAATATATGAGAAGGTAGTATTTTTCACAAAGGTTGAGGCATTACATCTCTTGTGAAACAAGCTTCAACCCCCTGATTGCAAGCCAAATGGTTGATCTCCTTGAAAGAATTTGATTATGAGATTTAGAGAAATAAATTGAAGTTACAATTTTGAGATATAAGTTTCTCAAGTCCTCTTCCTCCCAATACTCTACATTCATCAACCAAAAAATGAGGTTGTACCCATGTTTAACTTATAAAAAGCCCATGATAAATAGATCTTTAAGGGTTGAGAATGTAGCCTTCTCAATGGATTCCAAACTAATCACTTAAGAAAATTCCAAAGGCTTGATCCCTTTTGATATTGGATGTGAGGTTATTGGCTTCATACAACTCCTTTAATTAAATAACAAAGCCACAAGTGAATACACTCCATAGCTCTTGAATCCTTCCTTGTGAAAGCTAACAGCTTGCACAATAAAGCTCAACAATAAAGCATAGGTCAAAAGCACCCATACCCAAGAAAGCTAATGGAACCACCCTCTTGGCTTGATGAAATACATCAAGAAAGCATGATATTTAACAACACAATGCTAAGAAACACTCCATTCATCCATAAAATATCCCATAATGCACAATGCCTTGTTAGATATGCTCAATGCCCCACCCTCACAAGGTGCCACCAATGATCCACAGTACTAAAAGTTGCAAGGCCCACATTATGAGGAGAAGCCATGTGTGAGTACAAATATTGGGTGGGTCCTCACTTGTGTATCAAATGAGGTCTATGTGACCAAATGGCAAAAAGGTGAGCTTTATGGATCTAGCCTTTGGGTTAGAGAGAGTAGTTATGCTAGTAGAAACTTGATGCACAATGCATAGAGTTGTGGGGTGTGAGAGTTATTAAGGACCCCTATGTTGGGAGTTTGGGGTTGTGGATGCAACCCCTGGCTAGGGGAGTCTCAGCGCGGCAAGTGGCCCACTTGTGACGAGGGTCTAGGGGCAATGCCCCTAGCCTAATAGTAAAGAAAATATTCCTTGGTCAAATAGGGAAGGTTCATAATATGGTCTAACAAGCCGACCACATTACCTTCCCATGCTATAAAAGGAAGACCCCTCTAAAGTCATTGTTAATCTATCTTTCACCCAGTCAAAGTCCTTCCAACTTCTCTTATTCTCTTCACCTATCATCTATCTAGATCGTCATCTAAGCTTCACAGTGCTTAAGTGGAAGCACACGGGTGGTTAGAGCCATCTTAGTATCACTTTATTTGAAATTAGAGCAATCTCTATTTTTCTTATATTTGATATGTGTTCTCTACTCCTTGCTTAGATTCTATTCACTTTCCTGTGTAATTTATACATGGTATCAGAGCAAGAGGGGGTTTGAGGAGTGAAGAGTACCCAAGAGGAAAGGGCTTCAATAGTAGAGAGGAGAAATGTCATCTTTTGTATCAAGGCTTAGTGGTACTAGCGCACTAGGTTGTGCTACCATTTAAACATTAAGGATTCATCCACCAACCTTCAACAAATGTAAGTTAGATGGTATAAACTATACTTTGTGGAAGTTTAAAATCACAACTATCCTTGATTCTTATGAGCTTCTAGAGATAGTACTAGGGATTGAACTAGAACCACAACAAACCCTTGACCCATCAAATTTGAGTGTTATTATTTCTCCAAATGAAAATATTTGATGAGCTTGGAAATGAAGGAATGCAAATGCACTGTGTGCCTTAGTTACAAGCTATTTTGATAGTATTTTGACCTTGATTTAGCATACAATTGAGGTATTAGAGGCTTGGAATGTATTAAGGAGTCAGTAAAAAACACGAAATCAAACAAGGATTAAAAACTTGAAGAATCAACTAACAACAAAGAAGTTTTCCAAAGAGAAGAGACAACTGAAGCATTAATCACTGAGATCAAGAATCTGTGCAACTAGATGGTTGTCACTGGGATACATAAGACTAGTAAGGAGCTAGCTTGGAGGTGTCTTTGGATATGTTCGCCAAAGTTTGGTGGATTGATGATTGCCATAAATACTCAAGTGAGACTCCAAGCTTTGATGTTTGAGGAATTGTGTACAATACTAATGGAGGAGGAGTTGAGTCTTAAAGCTTAAGGAGGTAGCAACAATGGAGATAATGCATTCTCCACCGATGCAAAAGATAAAGGTGATTCCTCTACCAACGATGAGAAAAAGAAGAAGGATGGTATAAAAAGTTTCAAGGAGAGTGCTTCTATTGCAAGAAGAAAGGACATGCAATTGTAGATTGTCATGTCAAGAAAGCAAATGAAAAAAGTGGTATGGTGAAGACTAAAGGGAAGGAGACAATCAATACAACTGAAGCAGAGTTGGAGTTTTTCATGGCAACCATTGAGAAAATGTGTTCCTTAACGCAATAAATATCTACCACTAACTCATGGGTATTGGATAGAGGCACCTCTCTCATCACGTGATCAATAAGAAAGGTCTTCTATGAAGCCTCTACAAGAATCCATCACTATGACACATTTACTATTTCCTTTATTATTGCAAATGGTGAACTTAAGAATCTTTCAAATGTATTGTATATTCTAGAGATTAAGAAAAAACCGCTATCAGTTGCTTCTATAACTAATCTTGGCCATGGGGTGAGGTTCACTAAGACAAATGCAAAAATTATTGATAGTGCTGGCAAAGTTGTCAGTAAAGGAGAAACAAAAAACCACCTCTATGAGCTAATTGCTTTTACAGTCACCACTAGTGTGAGCATAAGTAAATTTTGGCATGAAATATTTGGTCACATTCATTTTGTAGTGTTGAAGAAGATGCATAAGCAAGGTATAGTTACTCACCTACCTGCAGTAATGAAGGATCTATGTGAAGCTCGTATGATGGGCAAACAATAGAGAATGGCATTTCCACAAGAAAGCAAGAACAGAGCAAAGGATCCTTTAGAGTTGGTGCATGCTAACTTGTGTAGTGAAATGCCTATAAAGATCTTGGGAGGATCTTCCTATTTTATGTTGATCATCGATGAATACAATAGAAAGATGTGGGTGTAATTTCTTCATAATATTGCTTAAGCTTTTGGTAAGTTTAAAGAATGGCTAAAACTTGTTGAGAATAAAATAAGGTAGTGTGAAGAAGTTTAGAACAGATGGTGGTGTTGAGTTCAACTCAAAGGAGTTTGAAGGCTTTTGCAAGAGTAAAGGGATTAAGCATCAATTGATGGCGATGCATCATACACCTTAGTAGAATGGCATTGTTGGATGCCAAAATTACACCATTGTGGAAATGACAAGGTGCATGCTTAAGGGCAAGGGATTACCCAACTAGTTTTGGGTGAAAGCTGTTAACATTGTAGTCTACATTCTCAATTGGAGTTACACAAAGACTCTTAAGGAAAAAATTCGTCATGAGGCCTATTTTGGTAAGAAACCATGTCTCACATTTTATAACTTTTGGATATGAATTTTACGCACATACTCTAAAGGATAAAAGAAACAAGTTAAATCTAAAAAGCACAAAAAATACCATATTAGAGAATTTGAAAAATTTCCAAGTCCCAATTTCAAATAAGTGATAAATATTTGACCATGTGGCTAAATCTTGATCCATATTTGAAAGTCAGATTTGGGAAGGTAGCTTATATGGCATCTAGGATAAACTCAACCTTATAATAAAGGTATTGGGGGTTCCCAAAGTGTATGAAAATTTCCAAAATTCCTAAAATAGTGTTAAAATGTATCTTTTGGGGTTATAATGATGAGAAAAAGGCTTTTTAAATTGTATGACCAAGAGGCAAAGAAGACCCTAGCAAGTTGTGATGTGGTGTTCAAGGAAGCAGCCTCACACAGTGTAGGAGGAGAATATAAGTTATTCCACTTTATCATCCAACGAAGGAGTAGTTCACTATGAGCCTATCCCTAGACATGTCCCTACTCTCAAGGGGGAGGAAGCATCATCTTCAAATAATGAGGAAAAAATTCACCAACCTGCAATCATGCCACCAAAAAAGCCATTGTTGTGATGGATGAAGCATCTTTACGATCGCAATAATCCTATGCCTACTACAGTTGAGGAAAAGGAAGATGGACCAAGTAGGTCTCTAAGAATAGAGGAGCAAAGAAAGGCTTTTACTCACATAGTCAATATGGCCTTGATGTGGCTGAGATCATGAGAGAAGTAAAGGGGTCAACAAACTTGGAAGAAGCACTTGCTGATCCAACATGAAGAGTAGCTATGCAAGTTGATTATGACAGCATAATGAAGAATGATACTTGGGAGCTAGTGGATCGACCAGAAAAGAGGAAGATTATTAGCATCAAGTGGGTCTAGAAGATAAAGCACAAAGGTGATTGCAGCTTAGAAAAGTACAAGACCAGATGAGTTGTATAGAAATTTTCACACATTAAAGGATTTTATTTTCAAGAATCATTTACTCCAACTACTAAAATGACCACTATTTGCATAACTTGATATGCAATGGATGCTTATAAGAAGTGACTAGTTTACCAAATAGATATCAAATCAATATCCCTGAACGGTGGCCTCAAGGAGGAGGTGTACATGACTCCATCTACCAAGGTTTGAGGCCCCCCATTTCAAGAACAAATTTTATAAGATGAAGAAGGAATTTTATGGGCTAAAAAAAGCCCCTTGATTATGGTACTAGTAGATGTTAAAACATGGATCTAGGACGTGGCAATGTGGAAGCTATGGAGGTTGAAAGATGAAGACCAAACTCATGAAAACATAGACACTGACAAGACCAACTATCACACAAGTGAATTAGGTTCCAATATTGAGACTTAGACTCATAAACATAATCTTGTGTGTGGACAATGACACATACACTTTATTGGAAAGAAAAGAGTACAATCCTTGCAAAAGAAAAGAGTGCAAGTACAATGCTTTATAGGAAACTGAATGGTAGCACTTCTCCTACTATGCATATGGGATTCTAGTCCTGAGCCTTCACTACTCCTTACAAAGAGACTAAAGTAGGTGTGATTGCAAAAATCTCAATACCTCCTCAATCACAACTAGAAGTACAAAGAGATTGAAGTACGTGTGATTGCAAATATCTCAACACCCCTCCTCAATCACAACTAGAAGTACAAAGTGTGTAGAGGCTTTAGTGGGAGCAACTCCTACAAAGTGTGGGCACACAATTAACATGGAAAAACACTAGAGGCTATCACAAAAAAGGCTAAGTGTGGGTACTGCAAACATGATGGATATCCAGAGGCTATAGCAGGGGACTCACAAAGTGTATAGAGGTTGTAGTACAAGGCTACATAAGGAGTTTACAAGTTTATATCTGAAGCATTAGAGCTAGGAAATACAATGCTAAAAGAGTCTATCTGAATAAAAGAACTGATGAGTTTTGTACTTCTCCTGGTGGTCTTCTTCTTCTTCTTCTTCTTTCGCTCCATTTCTTCTTCTTCTTTAACAACAACTAGATAGGCCTTTTGGGACCTCTTTCTAGCGTGGCAAAAATTTTGTGTGTGTCCGGTCCTTTTGCAGAAGTCACATAAGAGCTGATCCTTCTTACCTTTGTACTTGTTGCCAACATAAAAATGCTTTTTTATCTCTAGAGGTGCTTGGTTCTTCCTTAGTTTTTAGCTTCTTTTCCTCCTCTAACAGTGATGCCTGGATATCAACAAGCTCGGGGTTTGGCATATTTATTAGAGTTGTTGATACATTATTATATTCAGGAGGCAAACTTTTAAGTAGACCAATGCAAAAATCTTCTTCCATTTTAATGTTGATTCTTGCAAGTTGGGTTAGAAGTCCTTTCATGTAATTTAGATGTGTCGCAAGTCACGTGCTAGAATTCATTTCAAGCCTTAAAAATTCAATCAAGAGACCATACGTTGATGACTTAGATTGTCCACCAAACAAGGTGTCAAGTCTCTTCTATGTATCCTATGAAGTATTAGAGTTATCCACATGGTGGATATAGCTATCTTCTAGCTCTAGTTTGATAATGGCATGTGCTTTGTCATTAGCTTTATGCGAGGTAGCTGCTAGGGCAGCATCTCGGGGCTTCTTCTCTTGTCTATTGGTGATGGCCCAGAGACCCTTCTTCATTAGGATGAGCTTGATGCGGGTCTGCCAAGTGTGAAACCCAACTCCTTTGAATAGAGAAATTGGAGAGTCTTTTTCCATGTTAGATGGCTAGAGAACTAGCAAATCAGCACCAAAATTCTCAAATTTCAGTAGCAGAAGAGTTGAGCACAAGTGCCAAGAAGCACTAGGTGAGTGTTAATGGACACTATGTCTATAGCTTCTTCCTTGAGTCTTAAAACCTTCAAAATCCTTCAAGATCTTTCAAATCTAAGTCTTCCCCTCCTTGATTTGATGCTGGGAACTTCAGGTTTAGTAGGTAGGAGTGAGAAAATGAGAGAAGAATGAGCTTGAAGCTTGAGTGGCTATGGAGCCCAAAATAGGGTTTCAGACAGGGGTCTAATTTTTCTGATGTAGCAACTCACCGAAGCCATCATTTCAAGAGATCTCTGAGTTGAAGAAGGCTTACATATAGAGCTTCCAAATCCCCATAACCAACACACAGATCGTGGACTGCAAACACGATGATGGCAGTACGACAGTCTAAGGCACAGATCTGGAAAATGATAGTGAAAATTCGTAATGTTGAGCCCTATGATGACCAATGTCAAGCTCTGAGGTGATATACAAAGAAGTGCCTTCAGCAGATGAACAAAATCCTAGAAGAGAGCTCCTAATGATATGGCATGTAAAGAGAGATATGGAAGCTCCAAGGAGGCAAGGTCCTACATGCTATGGCTGCCATGAAGGTCAAAGTGAGATGGAAGTGGAATTGGAGCTGGAGATGAGGTCATGAACTCAAGCTGAGCTCGAAAAAGATAAAGAGAAGCTGAAAGAGTAGAGAGGAAAATAGGCCATGCTTGATTGTGCTCTGATACCATGTCAAAACATGGATCTAGGACATGGCAATGTGGAAGCTATGGAGGTTGAAAGATGAAGACCAAACTCATGAAGACATAGACACTGACAAGATCAACTATCACACAAGTGAATTAGGTTCCAAGATTGAGACTTGGACTCATAAACACAATCTTGTGTGTGGACAATGACACAGGACACTTTACTAGAAAGAAAAGAGTACTATCATTGCATTAGAAAATAGTGCAAGTACAATGCTTTATAGGAAACTGAATGGTAACACTTCTCCTACTGTGCATATGGGATTCTAGTCATGAGCCCTCACTGCTCCTTCCAAAGAGACTGAAGTAGGTGTGAATGCAAACATCTCAATAGTAGATAGATAAATTCTTTCTAGGTTTGAATTTCAAAGATGTGCCTCAGATGACTTGCATGTTTATAAGGATGGTGAAAAATTGGTAGTGATTTTCCTATATGTGAATGACCTTGTTACTACATGTGAAAGATATGATCCATCAAACTTCAAAAGCTTTGAGCTTTAAGTTTGAAACGATGGATTTGAACTTGTTGCACTATTTTTTATGGATTGAATTCTTGCAAAATATTCATCTCTCAAAAGAAGTATGCATGGGAGATCTTAAAAGCATTTGGCAAGATCAAGTGTAAGGAGATAGTTATACCTATGGAGGTTGATGTGAAGTTATCCATTAAGAATACATCAGCACTAGTAGACATTAAGAGTTATAGGAGGTTGGTTGGTAGCCTCATCTACTTACGTAACACTAGGCTAGATATCAATTTTTATGTTGGTGTTTTAAGCTCAAATAAACCATGAGAGAGTCATTAGAAAGATGGGATGTGGGTGCTCAAATACTTAAAGGGAACTCTTGACTATGGTATCACAAACAATTCTAGAAGTGCTCTTATGGAAAATTGTTGCTCAGATTGGGTAGGTAATAGTGGTTCCAAGAACTCGATTTCTCGATATTGTTTCTCTTTAGGTTCAGGAATCTTCTCTTGGATCAGTAAGAAGCAACCAACTGTGGCATTGTCTTCTATCTAAGTAGAGTACAAGGCTACTTGCATTACTGCTTGTGAAGTAGTATGGTTAAGGAAGGATCCTATGGCATATGGGAGTATAGGATGAAGACTCAATAGTGCTAAGATGTGATAATCAAAGTTTCATCACAATTACCATTATTCCATTTTTTCATGCATGCACTAAACACATTAAGATCTAGTATCACTATGTGTGTGACTTGGTTGTAGAGTTGGACTATCCAAAGGAGGAGAATGGAGTAGATATCTTCACTAAAGCTCTTACAAAGGATCTCCTTCAATTTCATCTTTAGAGACTTGGCATTGGGATGAGAATGTAGTTCACTTGTGGGTGGACATTGAGAGGGGGTGTTAGATATGCTCAATATCCCACCCTCATAAGGTGCCACCAATGATCCATGATAATCAAAGTTATAAGGCTCCCATTGTGAGGAGAAGCCATGTGTGAGCACGGACATTGGGTGGGTCCTGACTTGTATATTAGTTGAGGTCTATGTGACTTGATGAAAAAAAGGTGACTTTTGTGGATCCGCCGACCTTGGGGTTAGATAGAGTAGTTATGTTGGTAGCAACTTGAGGCACAATACACTGAGTTGTAGGGGTGTGGGAGTTACTAAGGACCCTTGTGTTGGGGTTTGGGGGTTGTGGAAGAAACCCTTCGCTGGGGGGTCTTAGGGGGGCCAATGGCCCCCCTAATAGAGGTTTGAGAGGAAAATGGACCCAACCCAATGTGGTAAAGGGAATATTCCATGAAATATTTCCTAGCCGATTAGGGAAGGTTCATAATATGGTTTGACATACTGTCCACACTACTTTCCTAGGCTATAGATGGAAGGCCCCTCTAAATCCATCATAATCTATCTTTCACCCAGTCAGAGTCCTTCCAACTACCCTTAATCTCTTCACTTATCATCTATTTGGATTGCCATCTAAGCTTCACAGTGGAAGCGCATAAGGTGGATATAGCCATCTTTGTATTAGTTCATTTGAAATTAAAGTAGTATCTATTCTTCTCATATTTGCTATGTGTTCTCTATTCCTTGCTTAGATTCTATTTGTTGTACCATGTAATTTCTACATGCCTAGACCAAGGCGTGGACTATTTAGGCCTCTATGCTAAATGCATCAAGTTATTAGCCAAAACCCTTACATCAATAGTAAGGGGTATTTGATGGACATGATGTGAATGAATTGATGCATCCCAAGAGACAATTTGAAGAGGTGGTCCATAGCCACCTAACTTATGGTGTAATATCTCCGCACAATAAAAGTCAGTTGGTTAGTTCGAAAGTTAGTTAGTCAATGAATAAGTTAGTAAGGTTACTAACCAAAGACTAATTAAGGTAAAAAATAATTAACATTAATAATTAAGGATTTTTATGTAATTAAAAATATTTTATTCAGAAAAATCGAGAGTCGTAAATTCGTTATTTTTCTCGGATTGATAAGGACCGTGGCCACCCTTCACGTAAGTTATAACGTGAACGAGACTTATGAGCTATATTAATCACTAGTGTTAATATGTATAGTTTGGATGGTCCAAAAATATTAGATTTTGGGAAAAACTAGTATATTTTAGATATTTTAGATATTATCCTAAAAAAGATATGGAGATTTTTAAAACTGGATGTCATTTAAAAGAAAAGATAAGTGATGTTTTAGTTAGTTTTGGAGAATTTATAAAAAGAAAAATAAAAAAAAGTGATTTGCGAAATCGCGCGCGCTGCGATTGCAGTCCATAGACAGAAAAAAAAACTTTGAACATAAAAAAGAAGAAGGAGTGAACTAAGAGCTTTCTAATCAAGTGTCTTGGGGTTTTACCCCCCTTTCAGAGCCAATGAAACCATCAAATTTAGGATCTAAGCATCAGATCACTGATCTTTCCAAGATCCCCCTCCAGAAAGAGCTCCATTTCTCAGCACAAGCCCTCTTCTCTAATTCACTATAAACATGAGGCATGGGAGAGGCATAAGGAAGCATAAGGAGCCCCCAAGAGGCTGCGAGAGAGAGATAGAGAGAAGGATACCCCTCCAAGATATTGTGAGGAAGAGCTTGAAAGAGAGCTTGAGAGAGAGAGAGAGAGAGAGAGAGAGAGAGAGAGAAGAGTCACCTTGAGAGGCTGCAAGGAAGAGAATTAGCTCAATTCCCTCTATCTCGATCCTCGACTTAACCATCTTCTCTTACGCTCTCCCATCTTGAATCTATTCCACCTTCTTAATCTCTTGAGTCTACTTGCGGACGATGGCCTGAAGAATGTCGTATGTGGATGACAATCCTGCAACTAGCAACAAGGCTTCGGCATCATTGTCAATCCAACTACGGTTCCGATCGTAAGTAATGTATTTTCAAATTGATAGATGCTTGCTTTGATTCTCATATGAGATACGTTAGGCCCCATACTGCGATGCACGAGCATAGATCATGGGAAAGGATAAATTTCATCTCATCGACTCAGAAGATGGAGCTTGTGAAGTGCATATATCAAGGGAAGATAATTACACCTAGTTACATATGACTTATTTGCTAGTAGAGCAATTACAAGGAAGAATTAGTCAAGGGTTATGAATGTCATAGTCGTCAAAAGAACAACATTAAAAGATTGTTCATACAAGTGCTAGATTAAAGTATAGTCAAGGGTTACAAATAGCATAATTACTAAAAGAATATGACATTGAGAATCATGAATAGAAAGTACTAGTTTAAAGTTTAAATACTTCAAAAGTACTTAGCTAAGGGCCCAAATATTAAGAAAAACTAGATTCTAGCTCAATGCAAGGCCTGTTGGAGTCTAATTACTTGAGATCATCTCGCACTTATCTTATTAAGTATTCACACATTATGCCTATAACATGTTTGATATATGAGGATAATTTTCTAGTTGCCTCATGACTTGACTAAGAGCTAGTATAAGAAATTAATCATAAGGGTTAAAACTAAGATGTTTTGAGATCCGTTGGATAACTATAATCCAATTCGGGGTTGGGTTATCAATCAATGTAAGTGACCTATAGAACTTACATCATGAATAGTGTTTGAACCCTTAACATATGTCCTAGCCGAAGGAAGGAAGTGTTAAGAAACATTTTTGCATAGTATTGCTCTTAGATCCCAAGGGGGAGAGCAAATATATGATGGAAATGTTATCGCGAATTCTCTTACATTGTTTGACAAGAATACAATTGGTTTTGTTGGTTGATTGAACAACATCCTAAATGCTTTTACATTCAACTGGTTGTTAGTTGTTGTTTGGATGATTATTCCAAGTGCTTGTGATTTATGGGAAATGCATGGCAAGGGTCTGTGATGACAAGTCGCCATGGGAATAAAGGAATGTTTTCTTGGAAAATGATTAATCAAGGAAGGATATATTGCATGGGTGGATCACCTCCATGATCGCACCGCGGATTAACCCGAGAGGGCACTGCTCGATTCATGGGCCGAAGGTCGAGTGGTGAAAAGGCCAACCACGGGAATGATGTTTCGCTTCTAGATAGCTTGTGGATCAGTTGGAGCTCTAGACACCCCTTGCAAGGTCTAGAATGGAGTTTAAGACCTCCGTGGCCCCCAACATCTGGGCATGTTGGAAGATCCTATTTTAGATAAAGTATTGAGTTTGTGGTGCCATGTGAATTGGACTAGTTACTTCTGCAGGGCAGAAGGGATACTTCTGTTGGACAGAAGTGATACATAATTTCTCCTGTATGGGTGGGAGACAAAGATTAACTTGAAGATAAGTTAAGGAACTTGTTTGAATCTTGTTTGCCAATAGATTGCTTTGCTCTGTTTTTTTGTCTATGATATAAGTTATGCGAATGAACCATGTTCCCTAAAAGTCTTAATTAATGAAGTTGACTTGAAGTGTCACACATAAATGTGGTAGGACCTAATTAGAAAACTAAAGCTATTAAGGGAAGCGGGTGGGCGGAACCCCTGACAGGTCTGTCCTGTGGCAGGGTGGTCCCAGAAAACTGGGAGGCTTCTCACAAGATTTTATCGTCATTCGACCTTTAGGTATTGTTAGGTTAGAACCCGATTCATGCCGTTTTAGGGGACCGGAATGGGACTATGCCCTATGGGCAGAGAGGTTGAGTAGCGCATCGCTCTCATTTCCCATTCTCTTTGAACCATGTACGGCATGGGTCTGCTTTAGATTGGGTATCTCTGCATAAAGTAGGATCTCCAAGATCCGACGCTAGAATGTTGTTAGCAGACCTTGGCCACTAAGGCCCAAATTTTAGGTCGATCCTAGTGGGTTCGGCCGTAAATGTTCCATTGCGAGGTGGATTCGGGAAACCCTAGGCAACAAAACTCGAAATATTCCATGGGAGTGCCAGGCAGCGACTCTTAGATTCGTTTCTTGATAGAGACTGCTAAATGCGTGCCTAGACATCCGATGGGCGGGCACCTTACATATGGCCACACTAACCATTTACGACCAAAGGAGGACATTAGCAAAGTAATTCCCAAATTAGGCCTAGACTGATATCATCAAATATTCTTAAAAGGACCTCGGCATTATCACGTGCCTACCTAACAATTCCCTGGTAGCACGTTTTAGTGGTCCATCGGGGAACTATCCTAGATGGCTTCGCTTGTCACTCGTGAGAATGAACAGGGTATATCATCTAGGTTTCCAAAGTCCACCCCCTAACGGAAGGTACCGGCTATCCCCATGAGGATCAACCAGGAAGCTTGGGGTCCTAATTTGACAACCAAGGTCTTGATGCATCAATTATCTCCATTGGAGGTATCCCACAAGGGCTTCTTGTCTGACTGGAGTGAATGTAGTTACCCTTGGTTCATGGAGTGCAACGCTTTTTTCCAACAAGTGGTTAGGACTCAGGAAACCTTAACAGAGTTTTGGTATAGTTGCCACACATTTTTCCAAAACATCCCTGGTCTTCCTTACTCCAGGTGTAACAATAGAAGGAATACCCAACTCATCATCAATGCTCTGTTCTGAGCCACTGGATTCACCATCCACATAAGAGTGACCTGCATTCACATCAAACATGGGCTGATCAACCTTCTCTTTTCCTTTTCGTGATACCTGCATACCACTATCTGCATTGCTTTGAGAAGATTCTCCTCATCTCAATCTGCCTGTCCATGGCGAAGAATGTGACCCACTGCTAGAGGATGCTCCAGGTCCACTAATATCTTGTGACTACTGCTGTGAATTCTGTGCAACATTACCATTTTGTGCATCTACATCATCAATCACATTTACTGGTTTATACCAGCTACTCATCTCATCAAAAACAACATCTCTGCTCACTGTAAACTTACGAGTAGAAGGATTATAGCATCTATACCCTTTTTGCTGCAGAGAGTAACCAATAAAGATGCACTTCTCAGCTTTTGGATCCAACTTGGATCTCAACTCATCTGGCACATGTACATAGGCAATGCAACCAAAAATTTTCAAATGAGAAATATCTGGTTTCCTACCAGTATACCTCTCCTCTGGAGTCATCCCATGTATTGCTGCAGTGGGAGTCCTTGTTGAGATATCGAGCTCCACTCGTGATACGCCAGGGTGACCGTTGTGTATTTATGTCACCGACTTGTCAGTTGCAAACGCGGTTGGTAAACCGCCCATGAATAATAGCTACATGATAGCTATCCTTATCTACTCTAGTTCGTGGCTCAGTTAGTATGCCACCTTAGTTAGTTGAGTTTGGTTTGAGACCCATATATAGGGTTCTTCTATTTCTTTGTATGAGAGTTCTTTTGGCTTACACAACTAAGAAGAGGAAAACTGTTTTCAGCCTCCACCCTTGTGTGTATTCCCCCATTGTGCAAGCAAGAAAGCTACAAGTGAGACTCCTTCCTTCTCTTCCACAATCTTGACATGGTATCAGAGCCTTGTTCGTGGTAAGGAGCTCAAGAAAGCAAGCCAAGCTCGCGGTGGTCTGGTAAGAGGAGTAGTGTTGCTTTCATTTTCTATTTTGGGAGCAGATCTCTGCAGGTAGCACAGCCGGAAATTGCAGGAGTGCATTGTCTCAGGTTGAGACACCCTTCGCGGTGAAGCAAGAGGGCAGTATATGTTGCGGGAGTGGCTTTAGCCCTTGGCGACCCTGTTTTTTTTATTTGAGGCCATTTCGAGGCCTGTTTTGGAGGTGGAAGTTTTCTGCACGCACTCAGGAAAAGGCCCAGTTTTATGCTGTGCAGCCACTGTTCTACAGGTCGGTGAAAAGTTTATGTAGAAATTGCATCGTATGCTTGTGCGCAGAGACATTGGGAGTTACAGAATCATCCCTGTTGCCTGTTGATGCAAATCGTCACTAGGAAGTGACTGTGTGGTCAAATACCACTTTCGCCAGTTTTGCAGATTTACCCTTGTGAGGGTGAAGCTGTGTTTTTTGCAGTGACAGAATTTTTTGCAGTGTTCTGTAATGGCGTCTGATTCTCTTTCACAGATTGTCACTGAAAAGCTTGACAAGAAAAACTTCCAAGCATGGAAGTTTAGAATGACGAATTTCCTTATGGGAAAAGGATATTGGGAATTTGTTGCAGGAAATGAAGAAGAACCAGTTCTTCCTAATCAGCAGCAAATGCAGGCATTCAAAGCATGGCATGAGAGAGCCAGGAAAGTTATGTACTGGCTATCTATCAGTATTTCAGACTCTATGATTGTGCATATTCAGGATGCAAGTACGCCGAAGGATGCATGGGATACTCTGTCAAAAATGTATAGCACAAATACGCAAGCCAGGAAAATGCAGCTCAAGCAAGAGTTGTATAATGTGCAAAGAGAAAGTATGAGCATCAATGACTACCACATGAAGGTGAAGAAGATTGCAGATGCACTTGCTTCCATTGGGTCGCCAGTGGAAGATGATGATTTAGTTTATGTGACCTTGAATGGTCTAGGAAAGGATTATGCATAGTTTTGGACATCCATTTCAGTTCGTGAAAGATTTCTTGATTTTGAGGTGTTGATTGCTCTTCTAATTTCTGAGGAGCAGAGAAATGGTGGTGCATCTTCTTCAGGAGGAACTTCAAAAGAAACTGTCTTCTACTCAAATGCTGGAAGAGGTAGAGGCAGAGGTAGAGGAGGCCGATTTGGAGGCCGTGGTAGAAATCAGAATATGCAGCAAACTCAAGAAAACCAGTCCTATGGAGGAGGACGTGGTAACTCTAGAGGCAGGGGGAGCCAAAGAGGTCGTGGTGGATGGCAAAGAGGCCAAAATGCAAACAGTAATGTTGAATGCTACTATTGTGGTAAAATGGGTCATATGGCTAAAGACTGCTATAAAAAGCAGAATGACATCATGAATGGAAAACTGCAACAAGGGAATTATGCATCTTCTAGTAGACAGGGTGATGACAGAAATGAGCATTTGTTTATGGTGCAGCACATGAACAATTCTGTGACAAGTGCAGAAGAAAGCAATGATGTATGGTATGTTGACTCAGGTGCATCAAACCACATGACAGGTCATGCAGAATGGATGGAGGATGCAAGGAAAATGGAAAAACCAGGATTTGTGGAGACTGGTGATGATACTGCACATCCAATTGTGCAGATTGGAAAAATTCCTTTGTCTATGCAGGATGGGAAAAAGAAATACCTGTCCGATGTATTTCATGTCCCGAATATCACCAAGAATCTGGTTTCTGTTGGTCAAATGGTTGAGCAGGACTTGCAGGTCAGATTTAATCCTCATGGATGCTTTGTTGAGGATATAAAAAATAAAGGTCACTTGATAGCAAAAGGAAAGAAGAAGGGCAGAATGTTTACATTGGATGCAGACATGTCTGAATTGAGTGCAGCAATGTTTGCACATGGGACCGGTGTAGTTGCAGATATTGATATCTGGGATAAACGCATTGGTCATGTTAATGTACAGCGACTTAAATCAATGCAGGCCCAAAATATTGTTGCAGGATTGCCTAAATTCAAGGTTGCAGAAATGCATAAGGTATGTGAAGCCTGTCAGTTTGGAAAATAGGCAAGGAAACCATTTCCTAGACATGTTCAAGAGAGTAAGAAGCCATTGGAATTAATCCACTCTGATGTGTGGACTACTAAAGCTGCATCTCTTGGAGGCTGTCATTATTTTGTCAGTTTTATTGATGACTATAGCAGAAAAGTTTGGGTGTATTTTATGAAAAAGAAAAGTGAAGTTTTTGGGCATTTCAAAACTCTTAAAGCTATGGTTAAAAAAGAAACAGGCCTGCAAGTAAAATGCCTAAGGTCAGATGGAGGGGGAGAGTACCTCTCAAATGAGTTTGCAAGGTTCCTGCAGGAGCATGGCATAAAGCAGCAATATTCATGCATTCATACCCCACAGCAAAATGGAATTGCAGAAAGAAAAAACAGGCATATTGGAGAGGTATCTTGTGCCATGCTTAATGAAAAAGACCTGCCAGATTTTTATTGGGCTGAAGCAGTTGCTACAACAGTCTACATAATGAACAGGACTCCCACTGCAGCAATACATGGAATGACTCCAGAGGAGAGGTATACTGGTAGGAAACCAGATATTTCTCATTTGAAAATTTTTGGTTGCATTGCCTATGTACATGTGCCAGATGAGTTGAGATCCAAAAGCTGAGAAGTGCATCTTTATTGGTTACTCTCTGCAGCAAAAAGGGTATAGATGCTATAACCCTTCTACTCGTAAGTTTACAGTGAGCAGAGATGTTGTTTTTGATGAGATGAGTAGCTGGTATAAACCAGTAAATGTGATTGATGATGTAGATGCACAAAATGGTAATGCTGCACAGAATTCACAGCAGCAGTCACAAAATATTAGTGGACCTGGAGCGTCCTCTAGTAGTGGTTCACATTCTTCGCCATGGACAGGCAGATTGAGATCAGGAGAATCTTCTCAAAGTAATGCAGATAGTGGTATGCAGGTATCACGAAAAGGAAAAGAGAAGGTTGATCAGCCCATGTTTGATGTGAATGCAGGTCACTCTTATGTGGATGGTGAATCCAGTGGCTCAGAACAGAGCATTGATGATGAGTTGGGTATTCCTTCTATTGTTACACCTGGAGTAAGGAAGACCAGGGATGTTTTGAGAGCACCTGGGAGTGAACCCACTTTGCGCAGGTCTACCAGAGTTAGGTATCCTGTGGATAGGCTGAAATATGATGGATTTACAGCCATTCACTATGCATATATGGTCAAGGTGGTACAGGAACCAGAACCCACTTCTTTTGAGCAAGCCATGGGAAAAGAAAAATGGGAGAAAGCCATGGATGAAGAAATGGATGCCTTGGAAGCAAATGCTACATGGGAATTGGTACCTTTGCCTAAAGGTAAAAATGCAATTGGCTGTAAGTGGGTTTATAAGGTGAAGCACAATGCAGATGGTTCTGTGAACAGATACAAGGCAAGATTAGTAGTCAAGGGGTATGCACAAACATATGGCATTGACTATGAAGAAACATTCAGTCCGGTTGCAAGGATGGCAACCGTAAGAGCAGTCATTGCTATGGCTGCATCAAAGGGATGGTCTTTACATCAGATGGATGTAAAGAATGCCTTCTTGCATGGTGATTTGCAAGAAGAGGTCTATATGGAACAGCCAGCAGGTTATGTGCATGCTGTTCATCCTGAGTTTGTTTGCAGGTTGAAGAAAGCCTTGTATGGCTTGAAGCAAGCACCTAGAGCATGGTCTGACAAGATAGGACAGTATCTTGTCACTATTTGCTTTTAGATTTCCAAGGCAGATTTCTCACTTTATGTGAGAAAAACAGAGAAAGGTATTATGCTACTTGTCATTTATGTTGATGATTTGATTATGACAGGTGACAGTGATAAAGATATCCTTCATGTGAAAATGCTATTGAAGCAGAAGTTTGAGATGAAGGATTTGGGAGAGCTGTGTTATTTCTTGGGCATTGAGGTGATTAGATCACCAAGTGGGATACAGCTCTTGCAGAGGCAATATGGATTGGACATGCTGTCCAAATATGGGATGACAGGCTGTAAGCCTATTTCAGTTCCTTTGGAGTAGAATGTGAAGCTGAGCACAGATGCGGGTGAGCTTCTGGAAGACCCTACTATGTACAGACGCATAGTAGGAAGTTTGATTTATATGACTATTACCATGCCAGATTTGAGCTATGATGTTGGATTGGTAAGTCAGTTTATGCAGGCTCCAAGGAAACCGCATTTGGATGTGGCTAGACGCATACTCAGGTATGTGAAGTCCACATTGCAGGTATGGACTATTTTATGAGACTGGGGTTCAGATACAGCTGCATGGATACACTGATGCTGATTGGGCTGGTAGTGTTTCTGATAGACAATCTACCAGTGGATATGTGTTCTCTTTTGGGAGTGCTGCAGTCACTAAGAGCAGCAAGAAACAGCCTATAGTTGCCTTGTCGAGCACAGAGGCTGAGTACAGGGGTGCAACAATGGCTGCATGTGAGGTAGCTTGGTTGCATAAGCTACTTTATGATATGCATCAGTCTACAGATGGGCCAGTTGTCATTTATTGTGACAACATGAGTAGTATACACTTGGCAAATAACCCAGTCTATCATGCTAGAACAAAGCACATTGAGGTGCATTATCACTATGTGCGGGAGAGGGTTTTACTAGGTCTTATTGATCTAGTTTATGTCAGCACGGAGGATCAGGTAGCTGACATATTTACGAAGGCATTGGGCGCAGAGAAGCTGCGCAAGTTCAGAGACTTGCTTGGTGTGCAGGAATTGGGATTGAGCTCGAGGGGGAGTGTTGAGATATCGAGCTCCACTCGTGATACGCCAGAGTGACCGTTGTGTATTTATGTCACTGACTTGTCAGATGCAGACGCGGTTGGTACACCGCCCATGAATAATAGCTACATGATAGCTATCCTTATCTACTCTAGTTCGTGGCTCAGTTAGTATGCCACCTTAGTTAGTTGAGTTTGGTTTGAGACCCATATATAGGGTTCTTCTATTTCTTTGTATGAGAGTTCTTTTGGCTTACACAACTAAGAAGAGGAAAACTGTTTTCAGCCTCCACCCTTGTGTGTATTCCCCCATTGTGCAAGCAAGAAAGCTACAAGTGAAACTCCTTCCTTCTCTCCCACAATCTTGACAGTCCTGTTCATTATATAGACTGCTGTAGCAACTGCTTCAGCCCAATAAAAATCTGGCAGGTCTTTTTCATTGAGCATGGCATGAGATACCTCTCCAATATGCCTGCTTTTTCTTTCTGCAATTCCATTTTGCTGTGGGGTATGACTGCATGAATATTGCTGCTTTATGCCATGCTCCTGCAAGAACCTTGCAAACTCATTTGAGAGGTACTCTCCCCCTCCATCTGACCTTAGGCATTTTATTTGCAGGCCTGTTTCTTTTTCAACCATAGCTTTAAGAGTTTTGAAATGCCCAAAAACTTCACTTTTCTTTTTCATAAAATACACCCAAACTTTTTTGCTATAGTCATCAATAAAAGCGACAAAATAATGATAGCCTTCAAGAGATGTAGATTTAGTAGTCTACACATCAGAGTGGATTAATTCCAATGGCTTCTCACTCTCTTGAACATGTCTAGGAAATGGTTTCCTTGCCTGTTTTCCAAATTGGCAGGCTGCACATACCTTATGCATTTCTGCAACCTTGAATTTAGGCAATCCTGCAACAATGTTTTGGGCCTGCATTGATTTAAGTCGTTGTATATTAACATGACCAATGCGTTTATGCCAGATATCAATATCTGCAACTGCATCGGTCCCATGTGCAAACATTGCTGCACTCAATTCAGACATGTCTACATCCAACGTAAACGTTCTGCCCTTCTTCTTTCCTTTTGCTATCAAGCGACCTTTATTTTTCATATCCTCAACAAAGCATCCATGAGGATTAAATCCGACCTGCAAACCCTGCTCAACCATTTGTCCAACAGAAACCAGATTCTTGGTGATATTCGGGACATGAAATACATCGGACATGTATTTCTTTTTCCCATCATGCATAGACAAAGGAATTTTTCCAATCTGCACAATAGGATGTGCAGTATCATCACTAGTCTCCACAAATCCTGGTTTTTCCATTTTCCTTGCATCCTCCATCCATTCTGCATGACCTGTCATGTGGTTTGATGCACCTCAGTCAACATACCACACATCTTTGCTTTCTTCTGCACTTGTCACAGAATTGTTCATGTGCTGCACCATAAACAAATGCTCATTTTTGTCATCACCTTGTCTACTAGAAGATGCATAATTTCCTTGTTGCAATTTTCCATTCATGATGTCATTTTGCTTTTTATAGCAGTCTTTAGCCATATGACCCATTTTACCACAGTAGTAGCATTCAACATTACTGTTTGCATTTTGGCCTCTTTGCCATCCACCACGACCTCTTTGGCTCCCCCTGCCTCTAGAGTTACCACGTCCTCCTCCATAGGACTGGTTTTCTTGAGTTTGCTGCATATTTTGATTTCTACCACGGCCTCCAAATCGGCCTCCTCTACCTCTACCTCTACCTCTTCCAGCATTTGAGTAGAAGACAGCTTCTTTTGAAGTTCCTCCTGAAGAAGATGCAGCACCATTTCTCTGCTCCTCAGAAATTAGAAGAGCAATCAACTCCTCAAAATCAAGAAATCTTTCATGGACGGAAATGGATGTTCGGAACTGTGCATAATCCTTTCCTAGACCATTCAAGGTCACAGAAACTCTGGCGACCCAATGGAAGCAAGTGCATCAGCAATCTTCTTCACTTTCATGTGGTAGTCATTGATGCTCATATTTTCTCTTTGCACATTATGCAACTCTTGCTTGAGCTGCATTTTCCTGGCTTGCGTATTTGTGCTATACATTTTTGACAAAGTATCCCATGCCTCCTTTGGCGTACTTGCATCCTGAATATGCACAATCATAGAGTCTGAAATGCTGATAGACAGCCAATACATAACTTTCCTAGCTCTCTCATGCCATGCTTTAAATGCCTGCATTTGCTGTTGATTGGGAACATTAAGAAGAACTGGTTCTTCTTCATTTCCTGCAACAAATTCCCAATATCCTTTTCCCATAAGGAAATTTGTCATTCTAAACTTCCATGCTTGGAAGTTGTTCTTGTCAAGCTTTTCAGTGACAATTTGTGAGAGAGAATCAGAAGCCATTACAGAACACTGCAAAAAATTCTGTCACTGCAAAGAACACAGCTTCAGCCTCACAAGGGCTAATCTGCAAAACTGACGAAAGTGGTATTTGACCACACAATCACTTCCTAGTGACGATTGTGCATCAATAGGCAACAAGGATGATTCTGTAACTCCCAATGTCTCTACGCACAGGCGTACGATGCAATTTCTACAGTAACTTTTCACCGACCTGTAGAATAATGGTCGCACAGCATAAAACTGGGTCTTTTCCTGAGTGCGTGCAGAAAACTTCCGCCTCCAAAATAGGCCCCGAAATGGCCTCAAATAAAAAAAACAGGGTCGCCGAGGGCTATAGCCCCCTTCCGCAGCATATACTGCCCTCTTGCTTCACCGCGAAGGGCTTCTCAACCTGAGACAATGCACTCTTGCAATTTCCGGCTGTGCTACCTACAGAGATCTACTCCCAAAATAGAAAATGAAAGCAACACTGCTCCTCTTACCAAAACACCGCGAGCTTGGCTTGCTTTCTTGAGCTCCTTACCACGAACAAGGCTCTGATACCATGCCAAGATTGTGGGAGAGAAGGAAGGAGTCTCACTTGTAGCTTTCTTGCTTGCACAATGGGGGAATACACACAAAGATGGAGCCTGAAAACAGTTTTCCTCTTCTTAGTTGTGTAAGCCAAAAGAACTCTTGTACAAAGAAATAGAAGAACCCTATATATGGGTCTCAAACCAAACTCAAATAACTAAGGTGGCATACTAACTGAGCCACGAACTAGAGTAGATAAGGATAGCTGTCATCTAGCTATTATTCATGGGCGGTGTACCAACCGTATCTGTAACTGACACGTCGGTGACATAAATGCACAACGGTCACCCTGGCATATCACGAGTGGAGCTCGATATCTCAACAGACATGTCTTTGCAGTTTGGCAAGGAGATGTCAATACAAGGAAGTTTTTGTATGGGAGAAAGGTGGTGTTATATACAAAATCTGATAGACTTTCTTAGTGAGTTTTAGCATGGTGGTTTTAAATTTTATTGTAGAAATTTTTAGCTTTGACAAAGTCTTGACAGGTTGAGATGAGGATGTTAAAGGGGAATTTTGAGGTTTGAAGCTAGGATATCTTGCTATTAATCTAAAGGGGGAGAGGGGATGGCCTTCCTTGTCTCCCATGACTCCCCTCTTTCCAACACCAAATTTGATTTTGCTTTAGTGAAAAGAGGCAGGTCTAGGAGCTTTGTGGTGGTTCAACACATCACCTAAGTAACACTTGCGTGCCCCTCATAACCCACAATGCAAAGCACATGATGTCTCCATAACCAAAGTATCCTTGCCCTAGCCACCAAGCCAAAGTGTTACACTCTATGAGCTCAATGTGAAGACCATTGGACATACCCTTATTCTTTCAAGGGTTTAATGCATGAACCCTCTAAGAATACCTCGCACCTAGTATATACAAATTTAACGACTCAATATGATTTCGTGGTCAACAATGCAAACCAAATTTAAGATCGTCAATTTCAAATTTCTAAAGGTTCTTTGGAAGAGTCTTATGGTAGCAACATCTTCAAAGCTAAGTATTCATGAAAAGAAACTCACGAGGATACTACATTTCCAAGTAAGTCAAAGGCACAATTTATTGCAAATTTAAATGCAAAAGGTGCATTTAAAGACCTCTCCAGGATTGTACCATTAGATTTCAAAGTTCTTAAAGACGTCCATTCTAAGGTTTAGAGGGGGTGGGGGGGAAATGAATTGGATGAAAAAATGAAAATTAGAAAAAAGAAAGAGGCCATTGCATGATGTTATGAGGAACTTGGGGGGTTGCTTGCTTTGTTAAGGGCCATTGGTGATCGATACTTGAAGCATTGTCGACAGATCATAAGCGGGAGAGAGAAGCAATGAGACTAGTTGCATTGAGGTCATTGGTGGACAAGTAATATTCTAGGATGGCCACAAAGTTGGGGGGTCGTGAGGCAAGAAGGGGCACCATCAAATCAGGATCGAGAGAGCGAGGAGAGAGGGGGGGAAGGTAAGAACAGACTGCGCTTGAGAAAGATGAAAGAGGGAAATCATTTCTATAATCTTCAATAACCATTTCTATCATCTCCCATCATCCTCGCCCTTCTCTTCAGTGGATGGAGTAGATGCTGATTACTCCATCAATTTCAAGATTTTGATTGTGATCTTAGATCCTCCCCTGATCAAGGAGTCATATTTTCTGATCAAAATACAGGAATTTGAGTACATTCAAGGATCATGGCAACAAAATCCATTGATCAAATGGCCAATATTCCCATTAGGATCAATCTTGTTTTAAACCTTAAGGTTTAAAAGATTTAACTTTTAACCTTATTAAGCCCAATTCACATGTAATTATCAAATTTTTCATTATCAAAATGTGGCAAATTTAGAGTTTCGAGCATGGAGAATCATCAAAGTGAATGTGTACTGGGATGGGAAGAGTTGATAGATTGATTTCCTTTGCTGGACTTGCAGAGACATTGGCTTCAAAAGCGCAATTTTGACTCATATTGTCAAGTAAGTGTCTTATATCATTTAACAAAAATAAATGGTGTAGCATGAATATTTTCTCAATTTATAATTTTTATAAAATGTCTTAAGACTTGATTTTCAATTCTGAATAGTTGTTAGTATTTATGTATGTTTGATTTTATATTTTAAAAATAAAAAATAATTAAAAATACTTTAAAATGGCTTTCAAATGGCATACATAAAATTTTATAAAATATTTGGTTGAACAATTATGAGATATAATAGTTTTCTCATGAAGTCTACACTATTGAAAGTATTTTGAAACTTTTCCAAAAATTTTAGAATATATTTAACATGTTTTCAAAATAAAAAGTAGTTATCTTGGATGAAAATTACAGTATTTATTGATAAAAACCATATTTTTAATTCAATAAAAATTAATATCTTTTATGAAAAATTGAGAATATAGTTTCAAATGTTTTATAGAATTTTATTGTGGTTAAAGAAAAAGAAAAAGAAAAATACCTGCCCCACCCATCATTTTCCACCAACCCCCCTTCCTCTGACTCTCCCGCCCATATTCCTTCCCCACACCCCCATTGTCCACCCCCCTCTCAATCCCCATTTTCCATCCCCACCTCTTGTCCCCAATCCTTGTCCAACCCCCCCTCCCCCCCCCCTCCCCCCAAAATAAAACCCCTTGTTCACTGCCCATTCCCTTACCCACCCAAAACTATTGTCCCCCTGCTTGATCCACCTCTATTCCATCCCCTTCCCCTGACCCTATTACCATTTTTTAAAAAAAATCCCCCCCCCCCTCACTATAAAAAATTTAGACCATCCCCCACCTTCAAACCCATGCATATTTTTTTTAAAAATGTCCTTCCTCTTCCCACAAAAAGATTTCCTCCCTTCTATTCACATGTTATGTTCGTAATTGTGGCGTTCGTGCATGGTCTAGGGGTTGCGTGTGTGTCGTTGAAGTGATCGTTCATGTGCAAGGAAGAAAGTGTGGTCTTGTCCATGCAGTGGTGGGATTGTGGCTCTTCACATGCAGTCAACACAACCCCGAGTACATGTATTCCTATAAATTTTAATTGGGAAAAACACTAAAAACATTGAAATTTAAAAAAAACCATAAAAATTCAAATGAAATGAGAAAAATTTAAGAAAAATCCTTTTTTTTGAAAATTTTGATCATGTATATCAATTTAAAAATACAAATAAAAATAAAAAACCAAGAAAAATCCTCATAAAAACCTAAAAATTCCATTAAAATTTCTACAAAATAGCTTAAAAATTACCTAAAAGTTTGAAAAAATCTAGTAAATTTCCACAATCAATTTTCAATTATTTTCCTATTGATTCAAGAGCATATATATATAAACAAAGTCAATAAATCTAAATATAATAGAATTAAAAAGTAAAAAAAAAACCAAAACTAAAAAAACTAGACATGGTGTTGTGATATTTTTTCTTATGCTGTAATTTTTTCAGCTAGCTAAAGTGTATTTTGGATTCAATCATGGTTGTGATATTTTCTCATCATATCATTTGATTTATTTTTTGTGTACACATTTAAATATACTTGCATTCACACCCCCTCCATGTACCCCATTTCTTTTCTTTACTTTCTTTTTTGGTGCATTGAACATTACAACCAATTGCTAAAAGGAACAAGTTGACCACATTTTTTATACTTATATGTACTATACACACATATAAATTAATTAAAATGAATCAATTGTTCATGTAGTATGCACTTCGTGTGCACACATATTTTTAATTCAAATAAAATGAACTCATTTTCACAAATGCGAGTGCTTTTAAAAACAGTACTCCACACACATTAAATTTTTAAAAATGAAGTTGCATTTAGAGACCTTAAGTCGAGAGCGATATACAAAATTCATTAAAGCATCACGAAACTTAATAAATTTTAATTAATGGATCAAATTAACCACCATTTTTTTGCTAACATTTATCACTTAATAAAACTCATCCATTGTTAATTAGTTATTAAAAATTACACTCAATTCAATTTCCCATTCCCCTCACATTGCACAATTCCCCTTCTAAATGAAGCACTATGTGGGATGGGTGACATGGTTGTAATGTCTCCCAAGTCTTTTGTAGATGAATCTTTGTCCATGGATCGTTTTTGAAACCTTCAAGCTTTTAAGAGGGATCACATTCAACGATATCCTCAGATGTATTTTGATGATTTATAATATTATATTTCTCTTTTGGAGGTGCCATTCATATGGTTGTTTTGTGTTTAGTGTCTGTATAATGTATATTATTTGTATGATGGGGTCGTGATTGGATATTCAAACTATTCGAGAAGATACCTTTTTGGAGATTCATGTGGTGATGATAGATGGATGGATGCAAATAAAGAGACTCTCATATCCCTTAAGAGTTTGTTTAAATTTAGTTGGTTTGATAATATATTGTTCATGATCTCTTATTTTGGGATTTTTCCCTGAATAATGGAGTTTATACTGGTTTTCTTTTTTGGAGATGAAGCTAGAGCCCTTCTTGGTTGTTCTTATTGGATATTTCAAGATAAAGTGATGAGCTATTATTTAAAACTTTTATTCTCTTTTTCTGA